>NW_026652294.1:64511915-64576214 GCF_009828535.3 Hylobates moloch
GGATCACCTGAGCCTGGGAGGTTGAGGCTGCAGTGAGCCATGATCTTGCCAGTGCACTTCAGCACCTGGGTGACAGAGCAAGACCTTGTCTCAAAAAAAAAAAAAAAAAAAAAAAAAGATATTTAGGGATCAAAGAAAGATGGCAGTTACAAAGGAAGAATACACAGGAACAATTGAAGGCCCATGCCTTAAGTTAAACTGCCTGATTTCAAATTCTGGAAACACCCTGACTAGCTGTGTATCAAAGAAATAAACTTTACCTCAGTTCTCTCATCTGTAAAATTAGATATTAATGACAGTACCTGTCTCATTAGACTATTAAGAGGATAAATAAGATTGCATATGTAAAGCCTTTATCACAGTGTCTGGTACATGTTATTAGGCAATGTGATACATATGAGTCAGGAATGAATGGATTCATTCATTTGTTTGTTTTAGGGTAAGAACATAAAGGCATGAATTATTTTTATTGGCCATTTTTGTTTTGTTTTATTGTGATTAAAAAATAATTGAATGGCTGCTGTTCAGAGATCATGACTTCCTTTCCCTTTTAGCTTTAATTCTGCGTCAGCCAGCAGAATTTTCCTGACGGGTATTCCAGCAGACTTCTTCCGAGAGACCGCTTCTGAAACTTCATGCCTATACGTGGTCTTACTTTCCCTTCTTTCCCTTCAGGTGTTGTCAATATTTTTCTTTGTGAGGAGAGAAAAGCATTGATTTCTCAAGTGTATTAATTCTCCAAGTAGTCTTATTTTATAGGAGACACTTAGGATTTGCAAGGAATAGACGTGTATTCAAATGGAGAAAGTCGTGAGGATTAAACTGAAGCAGTCGGGGAAGAGGAATTGCAAGGCCAGAGGGCAGTGGCTCACCTCCCTTCCCTTCCCTGACACTCCATTCTCCCCTCCAAGGTGAGGACTGGATAAGGATGTGGAATCTACAATGGACTGGGAGAGATTGGATAAGCCTGAGATATGAACTTTCCAAACTTCACACTAAGGAGCCCCACTGAGTCTTTACAGGACACACCAGCTGTTCCCACCGAGAAAGGAAACAAAACTTTTTTGTCTGTTTGTTTATTTCAGGATACCTCCCTCTGTGGAATCCCCTCTTCTGCATCGTCTTTCACTCCTCTTTCATCAGGTCACAAATGCCACTATTCCATCCTTAGTCCTTTGTCCAAAATTGCCATTTTCACTCTGAGTTGGCATCTACGATGATGCTCACACTATCTCTTGTTCCAAAATGGTCCTTTCCTACACATCAACAAAATGTCCTCTCTGGGGTACCTGTACTGGTGGATGTTGATTTGATTGAAATAACTCACACTAGGGTCTGAATAATAGACTTAAGGGCATAGTGGTGGTGGGGAAGCTTCCATGAAGTTATTGCCACTATCATTTTTTTAAGACAGATGATTCCTCTGTTTACGTATGAAGAAGACTCCTTGGTGCTTGCTTTTTTGTTTTTTTTGTTTGTTTATTTTTGTTTGCTGTAGGGGTCAGAAACACAATTGGATACAGACGAGGTGGGGCAGGCCGCATAAATGGGTTAAACAGGCAGAGTTAACAATGGGAGGGTAGAGGCTGTGATGACCTGGAGAGGGACATGTATGTTAAACAAGAACAGCTGGAGCTGTAGGCGGCTCATGAGCTGCCTTTACGTATGAGGCTTGTTATTTTACGGAACACCCTCACTGCCTCTCCTACATGTGACTGTTGAGGAAAATGCATGGGATCGGCATTGTCTTATGGCCCACAGCTCTACTGGATCCATCCCCGCCACCTCTACCAGTGTCCTGTACCCGCACCCCACAAGGTACAGAGGGAAAAGAGATTCTTTCCAGAAAGAGACAGAATTTTAAGGGAATCCACCCTGTACTTATCACATTTTTCTCCCAATTACTCTTTCTCAGATTTTTATCCAATATTGCAGAATCAAAATTTTCCATATTAGTGCAAAACTTGTAAGCCTTTACACCTATTCAGAGAAATAACAGAAATGACAGGCCTGGAGCAGTGGCTCATGCCTGTAGTCCCAGCACATTGAGAGGCCAAGGCAGGTGGATCACTTGAGCCCAGGATTTCAAGACCATCCCGGGCAATATGGGGAAACCCCGCCTCTACAAAAAATGCAAAACTTAGCTGGTTGTGCTGACATGTGCCTGTAGTCCCAGCTACTCATGAGGCTGTGGTGGGAGATGAGCTTTGGGAAGTTGAGATTGCAGTGAGCCAAGATTTTACTACCACTGCACTCCAGCCTGGGTGACAGAGTAAGACCCTCTCTCAAAAAAAAAAAAAGAATGACGATGTTGGAACTTTGGCATAATAAAATTCAAATTAAAATATTTGAAAATAAAATTTCAGCACAATATCCATTTCTACCTCCGTTCTTTGTCTTATTTGTAAAAATCACATAAACAACCTGATGTTTCCAGTACCTTACCAAATTACCCAGTATATTTCAATATCCCCATTTCTTAACTGCCTTATAATTATTGCTTGATTTATTAAACAGAAGACTGATTAAATCGAGAATCGTTGACTTTTCTATGCCAAAAAAATTTGACTTCTATCAAAGCATATTCTATGCAAGACTTAATGTAAACTGGATTTCAAGAAAGTGCAGAAGTGGGAGTATATGGGTTTATTGTGAAATTTATTTGTGAAACTGCTGAGATTGTTTCATAATCCAGCAAAGTAACCAGTTCCAAATTAGTGTTCAGATTAGATAATGATAACTTAAACATATCTTGCCCTATTTGTAAACATAAGCACTGTTTTCCATTCCAGAGTTTTCAGAAAAATGCACATATTAAGAAGTGTAGGGTTAAACCTAATTTTAATTGTACTTTCTATCCTATTGACATCATAGGCAGGGTAAATGAAGGGAAAGGAAGTAATAGTTGCCTTTGCTTTCTTCTTTTGGAAGAAACATATACAAACTAGAAAGTAATCAATCACCCTTAATGAACCCAAATATGAATATTTTAATGTGTGCAACAAAGCCTGGAAAAAGCAAGAATCATATTAAAATTAGGGGGGAAACCCAAAAGATTAAAAAAAATGTAAATAACATTCTTGGGCAGTAGGAAATAAGACCACAAATTTTTTTATAAACCTATCAATTTTACATTTTAGTTGTAGCTCCACAATCATCACAGAATTATAGCTAGCTCTTAACTAATTAAATAACTGATTAGACAGAATACAGTAGAGATGAAACAATTCTTAAATGTTCCTGACTTTTTTTCTGATACATTTGTCTCCTTCACAAATACAACATATACATACATATATCTTCAGTTTTCCTGAGAAGTTCCAATTATGTCTGCTCTTATCTCTAAAATTAACTTAATTAAACTTGGAAGCACATTTAACTTTATGTCCTTGTAAAAATTTAGCATAGAAGATTATTATCTAAGCAGAAAAATACCCAAATATGTTTTGAGGTTTGGAATAAAACGTATACCACCAAATCCAGAAAGTACTGGAATCTTACCTGTGAAGACACAAACCCATTGGTCTGGTGGAGATCACATTAATATTCACATTGATCTCTTGCCTGGGTAGCCTGAAATCAAACCACGTGCTAGCTTATGTCCTCTCTGGGACTACCGATCAAATCATGAGCGTGTTACCTAGCCAGTGCCATCCACGTGGGCTGCCCTGGCTTTGGTGGGTCTCCCCTTCTTGCTCTCTGTTGATGCAGCGCCATTCCCGCAGGCTGCCCCTCTGGTAAAAAGCCTCAGTGCACATTCTCTGTGGAGTTTAAAGGAAGGTTGTGAGGAGAAATAAGTCAAATTAATAGCACATGTTAGACATCACCAAGCCGCCAATGTCAAGATTTTCCTATTAACAGTAACAAAGGTCCATCGCAGAGGATGCTAGAGGGCAGGAAACAGTTCAAATAAGAGGGAAACAGTTTTGTTGGCAGCAATGTAAGAGTAAATGGAGTTACCATTTGTTGAATTATTACTGAGTCATGCCCTGGGCTAAGTCTTTTACTTGTGTTATCTTATTTAATCTTCATAAGACTGATAAAAGAGAAGTATACTGATAATACTCTTATTTTACAGATGAGAAAACTGAGGCACAGAGAGATGAAGTGATTTGTCCCAACAAATAGCAGGAAATAATAGATTTAAATAGCATCTGACTAGCAGACCTAAACTGCTTAACATATGTCTTAAAATTTGGTCCGATGAAGTATGTGCTTTTTTTTTTTTTAAATATCATAGAACTTGAAGATTTCAGAATTCTCTTAACTCCAAAGTTTAATTACAAACCAAAGCAACCATTGATCTCTGTTTTCTAGGATTTGTGTGATGTGTAATAGTTTGGTCGCCAATTTCAATTTCAAAATTACACACCTCAATACATTTTGGTGAAGGTGGACATTCAAAACTCAATATATTGTCAGTTATTCTACCACCATATTTTATTTTATTTTATTATTATTATATTTTAAGTTTTAGGGTACATGTGCACAATGTGCAGGTTTGTTACATATGTATACATGTGCCATGTTGGTGTGCTGCACCCATTAACTCGTCATTTAGCGTTAGGTATATCTCCTAATGCTATCCCTCCCCCCTCCCCCCATCCCACAACTGTCCCCCGAGTGTGATGTTCCCCTTCCTGTGTCCATGTCTACCACCATATTTTTAAACTTAATTCATCACTGGGCTTTTAGTGAAACAACAGAGTAATAGCTATAATTTATTAAGGACTTATTACTGTGGGTTAGGACCTGTGCTTAATAGTTTACAGCCAGTATTTTAAATTAAATTCTTAAAAATAAGCACGATCATTTCCATTTCACAGATGAAAAAAGAGAGATTCATAGATTAAGCAATTTACTCCAAATTCACGCATTATTAATATGGTGGACCCAAGATTCAAACCCAGGTGTACCTGAATATGAAAGCCATGAACTGCAGTGTGGGATGCTGTCTTGTGGCTCTGGTTAAGACCTGGTTCGGGTAGGTAACCAGGTCTCTCACTCACGATGTTCTCACAGATCTGAGGATTGTGAGAATGCCTCAGATTGCTTTGTGCCCTTGTGAAAACTAAAGCATCCAGAAGTCACGGGACAGAATTATAGCACGTGTAGTGCTCTGCATTCTTCAAGCCTAACATTCTTCAGAGGCAAGAGGAGCACAGAGCCAATACTGGCTCTGCCTTGCCCCATGGCTTTGCAGGTACCCAAGATTTGGAAGTAGCTTCATGTGTTCACCAAGAGACGTTGGTGGTTAACTGTTGGCCCAGAAGCCTAATTATGATGAAAGTGGGCTTCCAGGCCTCAACAAGTTTCCTTTCACCGTAGGTGCCCTGAGGAGAAAGGAGGGGTTTTGGGTATGGACTTATTGTTTGAGCCTGCCGTGCAGGTGCAGGTGCCTGCTGCGAAACAATGAACTCCATTGATGGCGATGCCTGGCCCTGCACATGCCAAAGCCAACGCAAATTGCTCTAGGCAGGTATGGAAGTCAACAGTGAGGCTCAAATGGCCTCCTCCTCAGAGCTGACAGAATTAATCATGGCCACGCTGGAGAGCAGACTACCTACGATATATCGAAAAACTGATCTGTGAGTTCGGACAGATACACCAGTGTCAAAGCTCTGGCATTGGGGTAGATGCATCTATTTTCAGAAGTTTCTCCACAAATGGAGAACTGTTTGTCTTAAAGGTGGGAAATTACATGTATTTTACTATTTTAAAGAAGGTATATCTGAATTGCCTTTCCTGCAAAAGAGGAAAAGGAATCCTATGAACATCTTTGGATTTCTTCCTTTCTTTCTTTCTTTTTTGAGATGGAGTCTCACTCTGTTGCCCAGGGTGGAGTGCAGTGGTGCCATCTTGGCTGACTTCAACCTCCGCCTCACTGTTCAAGTGATTGTCCTGCCTCAGCTTCCCGAGTAGCTGGGACTACAGGCACACACCACCACTCCCAGTTAATTTTTGTATTTGTAATAGAGGCAGGGTTTCACCATGTTGGCCAGGATGTTCTCCATCTCTTGACCTCATGATCTGCCCGCTTCAACCTCCCAAAGTGCTGGGATTACAGGCATGAGCCACCATGCCCAACCTATTTCTTTCTTTTTTGTTTTCTGAGGAAATAAATACAGATAAGAGGGTAAAATATATCTTAAAAAAAAAAAACATTTCTGTGATTTTTCAACGAGGTATTGTTAAGTGCCTTATTTCACATGGCTAAGCTTCATCTTCAGACTTGACACTTTTGCAAATCAAAAGCTTATAAGCAGAGGCCACAGACATGGAAATACATCCAGCCAACTAGAAAGGGGTGGAGTATAGGAGTGTAGTCCAGTCTTGCTTTGAAACACTCTTGAGAGAAAGATCATTTATGAAACACTTACGAATCTCATATAATCTGGCACTACACAGTGTCTTGGACATCAGTTTTTCAGGCTTCTTGAATTCCAACTTAGGGAAGATAGTTCACTTTTAAGCAGGAGCCAAGATGGACCATTTTCATTTTCTGATAAAATCTTATTAACAACAACATGCCAGCACTAGGATTTGCACTGGGGACACAAGAGGAAGCAAAATCGGCCCAAGCTTTCTTTTTCTTTGGCTCAGCGCAGGGCTGCTAATGAGTGTTTCCTGGTTAAGCAGAATCTGAGAGCAACTTGAGTTCAATAGAAATAAATGAGGCAAGTGATGATAAATGCCCCAAGGAGACCGAAAATTTGTGGGTGAATTACTAAAACTCTCGAGACCTCAGTATCTTCATCTATGAAAAGGAAACAATAAGACCCACCTTAAAGTTTGTTGTGGGGAATTAAATGAGATCATATATTATGCCTGGTACGGTCGGGCATGGTGGCTCACGCTTGTAATACCAGCACTTTGGGAGGCCAAGGTGGGCAGATCACCTGAGGTCGGGAGTTTGAGACCAGCCTGAGCAACATGGAGAAACCCCATCTCTACTAAAAACAAAAAAATTAGCTGGGCGTGGTGGCGCATGCCTGTAATCCCAGCTACTTGAGAGGCTGAGGCAGGAGAATCACTTGAACCTGGGAGGCGGAGGTTGAGGTGAGCCAAGATCACGCCATTGCACTCCAGCCTGGGAAATTAGAGCAAAAGTCGGTCTCAAAAAAAAAAGAAAAAAAAGAAAAAAAATTATGCCTGGTACATAATAGACCAGAAAAGATGCTAGACATTGTCGTGATCAGTTTCAGATCTCTCTCCTTTTGACCTTTTTATAGATGAATTTATGGACAGCCCCATAGATTGAGGCCACACTTAGTGCCCCTAAGGTTCTAATTTCAAAGGGGATAAAAACAGACTTCAGCTTCTTAAAATTCTCACACTCCTGTCTGGTTAGCACCATATTCCAGCCTTCCTTCCTCCAGTGCACCTTCATCAGGCATCACCTCCACATCACACTGCATTAGTTTTCTCTTTCTTTGTGCAACAGGCATAGAGGGATAGAGGACAGGGAGGTTTTCCCCTTTTCTGATTCCCAAGATCACCGCCATTCTCAGTCCCTGCTGAGGGAGCAGGCTTGTCATTCGGGGAGATTTGAAAATCAACCCTAGGGCTTGGCTTGCCAGCATGGATGTGTGGGCAGCAGCCAATCCGAGAAACAATCTGGACACCACATTGGCCAAGAAAAGGGGAAGTCCCTCTGGGAAATATGCCTTGCTCTGTTTTTATTGGCTTTCAGAGAACTCTTCTGACCTGACATGGTGCTAACTTGGCATTGTGGGAAAGTCCGTCTGACCACTGGCTTCCTGCAGTTGCCTTTTGATTATGCCAAAGGAGGGACCTAAGAAGCAGCGTGCAGATATGGTCTCCAGGGAGAGATGAGATTCCCGCCTTCTGTCAGCACGAGCACCCACCTCCCCTTGTTTGGATGAGAGAAGAGGAGACCAGGGAAGAATTTAACCCAATCTTGGGATTGTTGCATGCTCAAACTAAAAGTTAGGTTTTCCACTTCTTGGCTTAACCTAAAATGTAGGCACTGGCCCTCCAGTTGGCTGCCATGGGACAAAGGTTGTTTTTCTGGCTAGGGCCAAAAAGAGTGGAATCTCAGCACAGAGTAAAATTTAACTTTGGTTTTTTTGTTTGCTTGTTTTTTCCCTCTTATTACACCTTTGACCCCAAACCACACTCCTCCTTCCCTCTCTGCCTCTTTTTCTCACCAACTTCCTGATCAGTCTTCTCAAGTTGCAGCCATGAAACTAGAAATCCTTTCCCTGCCTTTGACTTATTGGCATTCCCATGATTATTGGTTAATCTTACAAGAATTAAATGAGTTTTCCTTGGCAGGAGCAGAGAGGAGGAGCAGCTTTTAGTGGGGGAAAAGCAAAGTTTATACATGTTAAATTACCGTGGCCTTATCTGATCGCTTTGAACACTCACTCCCCTCTTCGCTCTCCTCTCCCCTTCCCTCCCCAGTGCTTGATAGGATGCAAATTCTGGTTCTCCAGAGTATCCCAGCTGATCTCTCCCTCTGCCTGGTTCCTTCTCATTGACAGAAGGGGAGCTAGAGAACTCGTACACATTGAAGTATGAATGACACTAGTCACTAATCTCTTGGCCCCATCCTTTCCACTGTCCCCGAGGTGTTTTCTTGGGCTGACTTCATTTAATTGCAGGATCAGATAATGACACTCTGTAGAAGGTAAGAGTTAAGGACTGGCAATATGGCATAGAAAGACATGAGTTACAGAGCCAGATAGATTTGGGCTCGTTCTGGCCTTGTGTATTTTGGGCAAGTTAACTAACCACTCTGAGCTCTGAAATCTCCATTAATAAAGTAGAGATAATATACCTTTGCAAAAATATAATATATGCAAAGCATCTAGCTTGGTGCCACATAGCAGACACTTAGATACTTTATTATCAATGTGATCGTTATTATTGGGCTGCTCTGTCTCCTCCTGAGTGTTTTAGGTGGGGGATGATTGTTAAGGAAGACTACAATATTGGGAGGTATTACCACAGCTGCCTTGACCTCCCCATTCATTTTGTGTCCTGAGGCTCCCTCTGAGGAAATCTGGCAGCCCAAGAAGTTGATGAGGGAGAAGCCAGCAGAGGGAATGTGCTGCTTGGCTTGGAGCCACCACCAAGTGGTGACTGGCTTGGTCACCCAGGGACATATGGGTTTTATTCACCCGAGAAGACCAGAGGCACAGTGGTCCAAGGCTCTTGGATAATGAGCAAAATTAGCTGCTCTCTGCTGATGTTGGGGACTTTCTTTCTGAGGGGTTCCCAGCTTCTCTGGTGACCCCCACTTCCACAGGCCACCATTTTCTTTCTATGCCAGTGATTCTCAATACTGGCTTCACATTAGAATCTCATAAAGGAGTGGGCCTGGCTAATGGTAACAGCTCCCCAGGTGAATCAAATGTGCAGATTTGAGAATCACTGTTTGAGACCCAGCCTGAGCTTTTTAGAGCTTCTCCTGCAGAGGCAAGCTTGGGTTTTTGGTTGTGCTGTTCTCCGCCAATGGATCCCAAATGATTAGTGAAGCTTAATGTAAGTATTTATGTTGCTTAACTTGTGGCATCCTTTAAAACCATGTTTTGATTTACTTTTAAAGGTAGACACACCTTATTCCAACAAGCACAGCCTAATATGGCATGGTCATATTGCGCAGGTAGTATATTTCTTGCTTCTAATTTAAGAAAAAGGAAGAAGAAAGTCATTAAGTTCTTTTCTGGAACAACAGCAGAGAGTAATCTAGAGTATTAAATATGTCTTGATGAGGAGAAGTTGAGGAAAGCTTCCTAGATGACTCTTCTATTTCTCTGAACTGCTGAGTTAGCCCGGACACAAAGCCTCACACATAATGATGGATATCTTGTCTCCCATGAGGCCTCCATTGTCTAAGCTGCTCTTTGTGAAGAAGCAGATGCTCTCCAATCCACACACCTGTGACCAGAAGCCTGCACACTAATGGTTGACCAAGTTCCTACTCTTGTTGCAGAGATGAAGCTGTGACATCCCCCAATTTTTGGGAAACTCTATTTTACTGTAAAGAACTAATGTGAAAGTTACTATAGGCACAGTAAGTATAAAGAAAAACTGAATTGATAACACTGTTGATAGCTTGATAACACCGTTGAAGCTTACCTGGAAGGATTGGGTCATCCATTAGTGTAAAATACTGAATTTCTATCACATGGAAGAGTGATGTAACTTAGGCTCAAAGAAACACAAGTTGGACTAAGGGTTAGAAGTTACAGGAAGACACACTTCCACTGAGCATTCAGGAGACCCTTTTGCTGGCTAAAGATGGAATGAATGAGATCACACCATAGCATCTGTTCAGCAATCAGTAGCTCGAAGGTCAGAATGGTGAGTGCCAAAAGGGGAGCACCTGGATTACTGGTTAGACCAGAGATATTCACCTGGCCAATCAAGTTAATTAGTTTGATTGAGTGTTCCACGTGTATGCTTATTTCAAAACATCATGTTGGCCAGGCACGGTGGCTTACACCTGTAACCGCAGCACTTTGGGAGGCTAAGGAGGGCAGATCACTTGAGCCCAGGGGTTCGAGACCAGCCTGGCCAACATAGCAAAACTCTCTACTAAAAATACAAAAATCAGTTGGGCATGGTGGCACCTGCCTGTAATCCCAGCTACTTGGGAGGCTGAGGCATGAGAATCAATTGAACCCAGGAGGCAGAGGTTGCAGTGAGCTGAGATCACACCATTGCACTCCTGCCTGGGCAACAGAGCAAGATTCTGTTTAAAAAAAAATCACATTGTACACAATAAATATATATAATTTTTATATATTATAAAAATTTATTCACGCATTCTATCTTGATTGTTCAATATATATCAGAAACTTGAAATGTTCTAGAGATTCATATATGAATAAATTATGGTACTTAGCTCACAGACACACTTAAGCGAAATAAATAAACAACAATACAGTATCAAATAGAGACCTAAAAAAAGTGAAAAAGGGAAAGGGCAATACATTCTCTTGGGGCAATTCAGTTTGGGCAATGCTGAGGTAAAGTAGGGCATCAGGCCTGAAGGAAGCTTCTAGAAGGAGTTGGCATTTGAGCTTGGCCTTTAAGAACAGATAATATTTTGCCGTGTGGGGACAAGGAAGGGCATTTTAGTTGGTGGTAAAAAGTGATGCACAGCATTGGAGTGTGGAAGTATCCTTATGTTCTGAGAAGAATGTGTTGTGTGTTGACTTCTCTAGTAAACACAAGAGGTACATGAAGGCAGTCGGGGGGGGGTTGGGAAGATATCTAGCAAGCTTTAAACTCCAACCAAGGTATATAAATGCATCTTATTGGATTTTTTTCTACATAATTATTTTTATTTTTAATGTCCAGAATGTGTAATATAAGGGCCAGAACTTCCTCCTGGACTCAGTTTTATAAATTCTCGATTGGTTGGTGAGGCCAATAGGGATACTTTTTCTTGTCTCATTTGGTTTCTGGGAAAGCTTCGTTCAGGTCCTCAGTGGTCATCTGATCAAATGGAATTAAGTTCCTCATCTTCTCCAGCTGTTTCTCATATTCTCCAATCCTGGCCTTTGAGAGAGACATCCACTCAGCACAAGTTTTCACATCTTCTTTTTCTTCAGCATCCACCTGAGCGGTTCCTCTGGTACAGGAAACTTCAGGGCATTAAACTTCTTTTCAAAGTCATCCACCAAGCCTGCCTTGGCCACAGTGGCCTTGTAGTAAGTCCAGCCAATAGATGGTGGATTCTCAGGTAAAATAGCCAATCTGGAGGTGAGAGTCTCATTCTAGGATGTCAGGGAATTAGCAATGGCCTTTTGGTTTCGGGATATGATCTCCCAAGAAGTTACCCAGTCAATGATTTTTAGAGCAAGTTTTTGCCCAGCCCTCTTGGGATCCTTCACCGACCCCAGCGGCCCATAATCCACAGCAGCACCTAGCGGCTCTTACTGGATTTTTTAGGGCAGCTGTGGCTATGTATTAAAATTTGGACTTTATGCTTCAGGAATGGGGAACAATCACAGGTTTTGGAGAGTCGAGGAAGCCATAATCTAGAAAAATAATGGAATTGCTTGGTATAGGGCACCACCAAAGCTTAACTGTCTCTGTGATAGTGATCTCTCCCTCACCCTCTGCACTTTTCCCCATAATGAATTTCCCCAGGCCCATTGTTTTCCAACTTAGACTCTTTAGATTCCTTGTAGATTCATGAAGATGGAAATGAGGGATTCATGAAGTATTTTCAACACTGCAATAAGCTTAAATAAATTATGCACTGACTATCACTATCACAGAGACAGTTAAGCTTTGGTGGTGCCCTATACCAAGCAATTCCATTATTTTTCTAGATTATGGCTTCCTCTACTTTCCCTGTGCTTATTCCCCATTCCTGAAGCACAAAGTTTAAATTTTAATATGTGGCCACAACTGCCCTAAAAAACCCCAGTAAGATGCATTTATTTACTTTGGTTGGAGTTTAAAGCTTTGCAGGCTGTCTTCCAACCCACTGTTCGCATATACCTCATGCGTCCACTGGAGACGTCAACACACAACACACGTTCTTCTCAGAACACAAGGACATTTCCACACTTCAATGCTGTGCATCACTTTTTACCACCACTTAAAAGGTTAGCACCAACATTTTCATCAAAGCAAAAAGACCCTTGCTTTAGTTACAACTCTTCAGTAACGGCCCCTAGCCACCAACTTTGGGAAGGTCTTCCTCTTAGAGAGCTTACATGGTATGGGATTTATAGATATGGGCTTTAGAGGCAGACAGCCTTGAGTTTGAATATTAGCTGCCACTTATGAGCTATATGATGTTGGACGACTTATTTAATCTCTGTAAGCCTCACTTTCTGTTGTTAACTCATAGGATATGTTGTGTATCTGTTGTATCTGTCAGTATACTCTTAACTCATAGAATATATGGTATGTCTGTCAATTACACACTTATATTGTACATTCTGTCTTATTATGTAAGTATAGAGTGTTGCCTGCCTATAGAAATTAAAAATGCCGCTAGGTAAATCACAATCTTTTATGTGTCCATCAGCATCATTGGCCACTATTGGTCCTTCCTATTTGGGGTCTCCACTGAAGGTCTTTGAGGTAGGCTGCTTCTAGCATTCAGATGGCCACACTCTTGGCTCTCCAGTTTGCTGCTGTGTCTGCTGATAACTGTATCTGAGTGCCTCTGAGCTCCCCAGTGATCTCCCCAGTGCTCTGCTGAGCAGATATCCTGAGGGTGGCTGCTTGCCTCTGTCTTGCAGAGGCCAGAGGGAAACACTCTCAATGCCATTTTCCACCCAGCTCATTAGTCAACTTCAGGGCTTCAAAAGACGTGCTCTGTTTGACTCTGCTGTTCTCTATACCTGACACGTATACAAATGTGTTCAATGCACACTTCCTATGCTTCGTCATGGCTTTGGAAGCCCTACTTGAGACTCAGTGGTTTTATGCTTTTTAGTCTACATTGCCCAAGAGAACTGATACAGAGACTAAACAAAGGGGTGGTAGATATGGATGTCATTTAATATTACAGTCATATGGCAAGTCTGAAAATGGTCTTGTCAAAGTTAGTGGTGTGCCCTAAATGGCCTTTTCACATACTATAAGCCTGTCTTGAAAATGATTTGAATTTTCACTTTCTTTTATTCAGTTGAGTCCTAGGAATATAGACACATGGACAACACGTATCCAGCACTGTTCATTGTACGGTGCTGGGTAAACATAAAATGATTCTCTTTGGATAGCTGCCCATGTATTTACTGTTCATGTGCACTTTCCAACCTTTCAGTGCTGGAAAAACATTAAAAAGTCAGGAAGTCTCACCTGAACAAGCTTTCTTGGGCAGATTTTTAGCAGGTAATACTTCCTGTTACATAGGAAATGCTTTTAAGCTTAGCTTCATTTATAGTACTTTGGTTTGCCTATGAAGCTATGAATTCTGTTTGGTTGCTAGTAACAAATCTTAGAAAGCAAAACAAACAACAGCCACAATGACAAAATGGTGGCTTGAAGACATTGGGGGTTTGTTTTTTGTCTCATGTGAAAAACACATTTGGAGATGGGCACTCAGGCTGACGCCGTGAAAGACTTAAGGCCTTTCTAGCTTTGTGCTCCTCCATTCGTACGACCTTTTTTTTTTTTTTTTTTTTGAGACAGGGTCTTGCTCTGTTGTTCAAGCTGGAGTGCAGTGGCACAATCAGATCTCCCTGGCTCAAGTTCAAATGGCCCTCCCACCTCAGCCTCTCAAGTAGCTGGGACTACAGGCTTGTGCCACCATACCCCACTAATTTTTGCATTTCTTTTAGAGACAGGGTTTCATCATGTTGCCTAGGCTGGTCTTGAACTCCTGGGTTCAAGTGATCCACCTGCCTTGTCCTCCCAAAGTGCTGGGATTACAGGTGTGAGCCACCGTGCCTAGCCCTAGGGTATAATTCCTATCCTCCTGCTCTCAAGGTGACTGCTGGTATGCCAGCAATCATGTCCACGTTCAGACAGGAAAAACTGGGCGAGTAAAAGGCAAAAACAAATGTGCCAATTTTTGTTTTAAGAGATATTTGGGGAGTTCTTCTCTCATTTATACTCCTATCACATTACTCATAATACAGTCACGTGACATCCCCCAACTGCAAGGGAGGTTGGATACATATTTGGATAAGCCCATTTCCTCCTTTAGTAAAACTGATGTTTGTTCACAAGGAGAGAATGGCCATTGGGTAAGCAAGTAGCAGCCCCTGGCACATCTACCTTTAATCGTAGCTAGACTTTTTACTTATCTTTGGTTAAAAAGTCTTAAGGGGAACCTTAAGACTTAACCTTCTAACCATAAGCAGATTTGAAATACTTTTCTAATAATGAAGAGCTAATTAATTACTTCCAAATCTACAACCCTATATTTGAGAAGACTTCCCTTATTTGGTTTTCACTATCCCCTAAGCACTTGCAATCTTAAACCTATGGGGTCTCTTGTATTAATTTGTTCTCTTGTACATGTTCAGTGAAAGTTTCGTGATGTTTTGATCTTATTTAGTGAAGAAGGACATTTGGATGGAAGATAACATGGAAACTCTAGGCTCCAAGCACAATGCCTAAAATTGTTTTGTTGCTTTCTTATAACGGTTGCAATGAGTTAGGTAGTAGGAAGGAAACAAATAATACAACCCGTGACAAAAACTCCAGGGTGGTACAGTGCAGGGTTTTTCAATTATCTTTAGTGGTAAAATTGTGTCTTCAAATGAAATTATACTGAGGACATTTAACTATACAAAAGAGATAAAAAGCTGACTTTCTCTAGTTGAAGTAAGACTGGAGGACCCCTCCACTCTTTTCACCCACTCCCTATCTCCTTCATGATCCTTGGGGCGCAAGACCACAGACAGAAAATTTGAAAATCATCATTTCATTAGGTATTTGTCTCAGCTCTGCCGTTAGCTGGCTCTGTGACCGTGGACAAATAATTGCCTTCTCTGGCCCCTAGTTTCTGATGTAAAAGACAGAAGCGGCCAGGCGCGGTGGCTCACGCCTGTAATCCCAGCACTTTGGGAGGCCGAGGCGGGTGGATCACGAGGTCAGGAGATCGAGACCATCCTGGCTAACACGGTGAAACCCCGTCTCTACTAAGAATACACACACACACAAAAATGAGCCGGGCGAGATGGCGGGCGCCTGTAGTCCCAGCTACGCGGGAGGCTGAGGCAGGAGAATGGCGTGAACCCCGGGGGGCGGAGCCTGCAGTGAGCCGAGATCGCGCCACTGCACTCCAGCCTGGGTGACAGAGCGAGACTCCGTCTCAAAAAAAAAAAAAAAAAAGACAGAAGCGTTGGGTCAGTTGATCCTGAAAAGTCCATCTAGCCCATGTTTCTAGGATTTTCCTGGCTACCAGTGTGTACATAGTCAGCTTCTAGCGATGAGTGTTATCTGTGCTTTTCTCATCAAAATGGCTGGAGGCAAAGAAAAAAAATCCATCCATTAGTATTGACTAGCAAGAAAAATGGGAAATAAGGATGCTTTTCTCTTAAATATTTTCCTGCTCATAGGAAAAAAAAAAATGGAAGGAAAGTTGGAGTGAAATTTAAATCCCACTGCAGCATTTATCACATTGATCTACATCTATAGAAAGAAGCCAAGGCTAGTGAAAACTGTCGATTTCAGAACATCTATTATCTGCAAAATACAATAACAGTTCTTTCATATTTTATTTCATTTAAATTACACAAGACTAATCAGAGGTGATACTATTTCTTTTATTATACAGGAACCTGGACCAAATTTATTCTGGATTAGAACTTATATCTTCTTTCATTAATGTTTCCATTGAATGAGTTGCACCTGGGCCTAGCTACTATTATAAGCTCAGAATCCCAAACCTAATAAGGCTGCGGGTCTGTCCTAAGGAGCTTTAGTAACTTCTGCCCTTCAAGTCCAGTGTGTTTTCCTTGATACTGTAGATCTCAATCTTTGTCTCAACTTTTGTTATACGTTGAAATTAGTTGTGGGGGGGGGTTGATTAAAATTCAAGTGTTTCGGTCCCCCTCCCACTCTACACTACTTCGTTTGGGCAGGATCTGGAGTGGATTCCAGGCATCTGCATTTTAAACTCACCCCTCATAGCTCTGTCGCCCGGCAAAGTTAGGAAGCCACAGCTTTATACCGATCAGGGTTATTGATGTGAACTTCTGCCTTCATAGCCAGGTGGTGGGCCCTCATTGGTTGAGCACTGCGCCTCTTTTATTTTTTGTATACTTGGCGTATTGTAGGCATTTTCAAAAATATTGCAGACTAGAAGAAAAAGAAGAGGAGGAGGAGGAGGAGAGAAGAAAACTCGTATAGCACTGAATTCACTCACACCACTGAAAAATAGACTCCGTAACAGGACACACAAAAAGAGAAGAGGTCCGTTCCAAGAGAGAAACTGTTATGGGCATTTCAGGGTTTTGATGAGATGGCCAAGACGCAGCCCCTGTCTCCTCCCACCCCTATTCATTCTTCTTACGCTGATTTATTTTGTCTAAGAATTTAACACCTGCTTGTTCTGTCCTGCTCACCAAATCCACTACTGCTAGTATAAGTTGCTCTAGAGCCAGAATCTGGTCTACTGTTCACTTTTGTACTCCCAGTACATACAACAGTCTCTGGCACATAATGAAGGGAACGAAAAAAGAATTATGTGATGGCCTGAACCACAGCAGGAAGGAGTGAGATTGGAAGGGATACAGGCTAGTCTTGAGTATTGCAGGACTCATGAGGCAAAATGCTAAGTTACTCCAACACTTAATTAGCTATTTTTATTAAGTGTCCAAGTCTCCTTCATTTAATGGGTGTTTTACTGCTTTTATCTCAAGAAAGATGGCAGAAGTTTGTGTCTTTTGGCTTTGATCACATTATTTCTGGGTTTTGTTACTTAATAAGGCAGAAGTTTAAATTAACATCATTCTCCATTGCCTGTTTTTGGGTTAGCTGTACAGTATAGAGTGCTGGAAATTTTTCAGTGGAGGAAAGAAAAGGAAACTTCTGTTCGGGAGCTTTAGGGGGAAAGGAGGGAAAGCCATTTACCTGAGCCCCTGGGGCTACATCTGCTTCTCAGAAAAGATCTGCCATCAAATCAAGCCATCGGACCCCTGTGGGGGCTACAGCTCAGGGACAGGTTGAAGGAGGACTGGACCAGATATAGCCTTCAATTGTCAAGGCGGCAAAGAAGGTTGGAAGGTGAATGCAGTCATTTCTGTGTTCAGGGGTACACTTTATAGCTGAGGTAAAAAAGTGTTGTCAGAATGAACAAAAGCCACCTCTGCAAGTCCTCACTTAAAACGTGAAATTGCCTGGGCTATGATCTGAGGTTTATGCCAACTGAATGTGCATTTCTTTCTTTTTTCCCCTCTTCAGTCACTCACTGCAGGGTTAGCTTGACGGTTTACAGAACATGGTAACACTTGCTGCACTTTGGATCACTTCAGCCAAAGGTTTGTTGCTGTATTAATTGGCTTCAGAGAAAACATTGCCTTCACTTAAACGGGTTTGAATACCTCTTGTTGAATCATAGGCCTGAGTCAAGTGTTATTAATTCAAGAATCTTTTGTCCATATCAGATAAACGTTGCCATAGCAAATGTAGCGTAAACAGATCTGTTCAAGTCACAACAACCTATAGAAGCCCACAGACAAAGCAGGACCAGTTTTGTCTTCACAGAAGGCCTGGTGCTGCATTAAATGCTATCCAGTTGGCCTGGTGTGTAGCCACGTGAACCACGCGCTGATGAATGGAACCTGGGATCCACAGATCCCAGGCAGAAGCCTTTGTCATCGGGTTTTATCAAATGTGAACAGTCGGTGGAACATCTGGCTTTAATACTGATAGAAACTGTAGGATTTTGGCTGTTCTCTGGCCTTGCATATTTTCCATCTTCTCTATCAGCACTTGTCAGTGATTTGATGAAGTTAAATCGACTGCATCTGATTCTTTGAGCCCACGAAAAATTGCAGAATGCTTGCTCCTATCTCTCACCCTTAACTCACTCAGAGTAAGTTTGCAGTGAGTTGGTTTGGGTCATGAGCCTGAGAATTTAAGGAGGAAAGGGGTGAACAGAGAACCTTCCAAAGCTGCATCTCAGAGGAACACTCCTTTTGCTCAACAATCAAAGACAGCATACTTAACCTGCAAGGGTGATTCCGCTGAACCAGCGCCAGCCTTTGGTGGTTTGATTGCAGCCAAGGAGAAAAACATGGCAAGAGAGAGGCCCATGACTGAAATGAGGTTGCAAGGCCTTTTGCTGTCAGTTTTCCCCGGAGGACCTTGTCAATCTCACCAACCCTCTGCCGGTCCAGTTGATGTTGTCTGGCACAACTGGCAATCACAGCGCAGAAAATGACAGGACCCAAGTGAGGATGGAGATTGAATTCACACCTCATCACATCCCATAAAGGGCAATTTTTCAAGGTCAGTGTTTAGGTGAATTAAAGGAACAGGGTTTGGCAGAGGGCCCTCTGCTCAGCCCTCCGCAGACCATCCATCCAGCTGCTGCTCTTTGTGTGCCTGAGAGCACTCAGATGCACGCGCAGTCCCCATGGGTTCTGGTGAGTGCGTCTGAACACGTCCAAGCAGGCTGCTGGGTTTGGGTGCAGCTTGTTTTTGTTAAAAGATGCCCCCATGATGTCTCAAAATGGAAAATTGAAACAGTGACTACAAATACGTCACCGACAGGAAAATAGGCTTGAGAAGGACCAAGTTATTTTCATCTGGGAGAGGGAGACGTTTTCCTCTGTAAGGTACACAGATTTCTGTAATTTACCTAAATGCCAATGGGGGACTTGTGCACCAAGTCTTCCCCCCTGGGCTGCTGGCTGTTTTCTGGGGAGCAGCAGCCTCTGATGCACAGGACTGACTGCCCAACTGCCTCCGGGAAGAAAATGTTCAGGTGTTTTAATTATCTGAGAGTCTTGTAGTGTCAGAGCCCAAGATCACCTAGCCCTACCCCTTCATCTTGAGGATAAACCAGAGAGGTCCAGAGAGGTGGAGTGAGTTTCCCAGTGTCAAGCAGCTAGCAAGAAGCCGAGGCGGGGCTGAAAGCTCACTTTGCTAATTCTCAGTCCTGTGCTCCTTAGTCCTCACACTGCCTCCAAGATAAGGATCAGCAGCATCCCTTGCCGTTTCCACTGGGGTGGGTGGGGGAGATCTGCCTGGCCATTTGAAATTCCCTGGTTATATTCTATTAAAGTCAGTGAAACCATCATTTATTAAATATCTAAATGTTCTTGGTACTATTCCATGTCTTGAGGAACAGGGAAGTACAGTCCAGCATGGGAGACTGTAAGGTACACAGATTTCTCATTATGCCGTGGTACTATTGTTCTTCTCATGTTATGCAAAATGAAACTGAGGCACAGAGAGGTAGCTAAAAATGTTATGTGAGCTCTAAAGGGGAGAGGGCTAGGAAAGGCTTTTGGGAGAGATATTTAAGTTGTTTCTTAATGGATTTGGGAGAGGATTTTGGTGGAAAGAGGTGGAAGAAGACAGCATGGCATGTCAAGAAACAGCACAAGAAATACCTCTGGTATTTCTGGTACCTCGTGTTAATATTGTCTTTTTAAGTGAGAAGTCAAAATCCATTCTCTCTCCCAGTATTTCTGCAAGATCTAACCTAAAGAAGTTGAAATTTGTTATCCTGGAAGTTTCTTCTTGTTCTATTTCTCTGCTTTGGAGGAGAAACAAAGAAAAAAATATTAGTTAAAAAAGGGCTTTGTGAGTGTATTTATGAATAAATGATGCAGTAAGAAAGAGTGGAACAACGGGTTTTAGGCAGTTTAATTTTGAAGTGTTTATAACTTTTGTTCAAGTGCAGCCTTAGAAGAGCAACAGAGAAGAGAGTCTTGGAGACTCCTATCCCACCTAACCCCCACCCCAACACACGGCACGCATGTACACAAATGCATGCATGCACATTGGCACCTGAAGAGGCATGCAACACTCTTAGCTCCCAGATTAGAGTGTGCAGATAGCGGTGTATGTTGAGGACTGATTTTCCTGTGTTACAGCCATAAGTATGTTTATTGCCTTCCTCCAAACTACATTGAACACACTAACCACCACCACCCATCACATACACACACACATCTGTCCTCTATAATTCTTTAACTATGATTAGTACTGCTTCCATGATTCATTTTCTATATATTTTGGCAAAAAATAGCATAAAAAGAGTGAATAAATTTATTTTAAAAAAATATGAGTGCCCTGTTCCATGATACAATTTAGGATATTCCTGGATTGTAATATAGGAATATCCTAAATTTAGGATATTGTATCCAAGTTCAAAAATGAAACATAGTCTAGTTTAATGTTTCTTGAACCTCATAATTCTGCAGTTGGAAAGTTTAAACACCTTGTTATGAACTGAATGTGTCCTCCCAAAATTCATATTTTAAAGCCCTAACCCCCAGTGTGATGGTATTGGGAGGTAAGGTCCTCAGCAGGTGATTCGGTTCATATGAGATCGTGAGGGCTGGGCCCATAATGGGACTGGTGTCCTTATAAGAAGAGGAAGAGAGACCAGAACTTCCTCTCTCTGCCATGTGAGAACACAGCCAGAAGGTGGGCATCTGCAATCCAAGGAGAGGGCCCTCACCAGAATCCAGCCATGCTGACACCCTGATCTTGGGCTTCCAGACTCCAGAACTGTGAGAAATAAATGTTTATTGTTTAGCCACCAGATTTATGGTATTTTGTTATGGCAGGCCAAGCTAAGACATACCCCAAAGTGTTTTACTCTCTTTGAGCTTATAATTTACATTAAAGAAAAAAAGACTCGTAGCTTTAATGAGGCCTGCTTAAGCTTCCTTATTCCACTCTTTAACAACTCATTTTAAGCTGTGTGGGCATGATGGCTCATATCTGCAATCCCAGCACTTTGAGAGGTTGATGTGGGAGGATCACTTGAGGTCAGGAGTTTGAGACCAGTCTGGGCAACATAGCAAGACCGTATCTCTACAAAAAATTAAAACAAAAAAATTAGCTGGGTGCAGTGACACACACCTGTTGTCTCAGCTACTCAGGAGCCTTAGGAAGGAGGGGCATTTCTTAAAGACCTTCAGATCCTTCAGTTCCACCCTTTAAAAACTCATTTTAAGCTGTGTGGGCATGATGGCTCACACCTGTAATCCCAGCACTTTGAGAGGTTGACGTGGGAGGACCAATTGAGGCAGGAAGCACTTGCTTCTGCCTCAGTGTTTTCATCTGAAAGTTGTGAATTTGCTCTTGTTACTTTGTAAAGAAATTCAGGAAATAGCGTGCCTTTTATCCATTGGTGGAAGAGAAGCTCTATTATACCCAGGGGCATCTAATTTTCTTAAATTTGGTGTGGAGAGGTAGATATTTATATGTAACCATTGAAATGATCATTTGATACTCTTTGGGAAAAAGAAACTAGTTGACTGTTGCTTGGTGTCTTTATGAAAATGAAATACCTGGGTTATAACTTTTTCTATTTATTTTTTAATCAGTAAGCCAGAGGAAAGGGAGATGGAACTTTAATTATTGAAATTCCCAATTAAATTCTTAATGGCACAAACATCTCAGAATGTTTCAAAGTCTCATTTGGCACAAAGACAAGTCACTCAGACACTTTTTCAAACATCAGGTCAAGATATTGGGCTGGACACGTCAGAGAATAAGCTTAAGAAGACTCAAACATGGAGAAAAGGTGTTCCTTGTAGAATTCTGATACAGGCATTTCCTATGG
Organism: Hylobates moloch; assembly: GCF_009828535.3. Classification (NCBI taxonomy): domain Eukaryota; kingdom Metazoa; phylum Chordata; class Mammalia; order Primates; family Hylobatidae; genus Hylobates; species Hylobates moloch. The sequence goes on from NW_026652294.1 coordinate 64,534,120, forward strand.
GAGCTGAGATTTGTGAAAAAAGAAAACTTAGCAAGTTTGGGTGATTTTGTCACCAAAATGAGTAGACTGAAATGAAGCTACTTTTTTTTTTTTTTAAAGAGAAGTTTTATCTATGGGTATAGTTCCTAGGTTGGTCCATGTTTTAACAAATGCTGGAAGGAAGAGAAATCTTTCTGATTTCTGTGCCTCCGTAGGGTACCATAATTTAATGTAGTTGGTGGCACCAGACGCTGGTAACCGCAGCCAGCCATTATGGGCAGGGGTTTCAAACATATGGCCTGTGTATTACACCCCCATCCCCTTCCCTCCATGAATTATTTTTATATTGGATGCCAACTTAGGAAATGCCTGGATCTTGATGCACACTGCCAGCCCGTTACCAGCCAGCCCCCCTCCTTCTCCTCCTCTGCCATATCCTGGAACCCTTCACCCTCCTAGGCCAGAATTGCATGCTGAGCCCTTGCGGTGAACCAAGCGAGGTGACACATGAGAAGATGTGGGCTGGTGGCACAAAGGGCCTGCCCTTTCTGTCTCCAACTCAACCCCTGCTCAGCGTGCATGCCCTGGACCTGGCCAGCCATTGTGCTCGGTTTCTCCAGCGCAGCTCTCTGCTGGGCTGCTGTTAGAGTCGCACAGTGACCTGCAGATCTAAGGGAAAAAACAGATGTCTCAATAAATTTTTGTCAAAATGTAATTACCTCGGGATTAGAAAACCACATGGGGGTGGGGAGGGAAAGGAACAGATGTATTTCCTTCAAATATGCAATCGTTATTCTGCAGAAGTTTAAATAATCAAGAGGTTTAAATGATGGCAGTTGAGTGTCTTCTCTCCTCCCCCTGCCTCCACCCCCGTTCTGCTTCCTCCTTTACCTTCAGCTCTGGGCAGTTTTGGAAGCCCCTCCTCTTCACCTTGCATGGATGGAGCTCTGAGCAGGAGGGGGACATCTTGCACAACAGTATCATCCTGAATGCTTTTTCATACATAAATCTCAGCAAATATGGCAGGCTATCTTTCCCTCAGGAACCTGGCCAAGTCTTTTCTTCCTCTCCAGCCGACAGAATATGATAAACTATGAATTTTCCCAGTAACCATAAAAGATTCTTATTTTCATGATTTGAACTGTTAGGTACAGGTCAAGGCAGTATATCAAACAGGAATTCTTGCAGGGAAAACCTTTTTTCTGTTTTGCACTTTCACATTTTGTTAAGTGGGAGGGGTTGGTGGGTGCTGATTGAAGAGTCATTCGGTTATTTGTTCACTGGCTGTCATAGGCCTCTTAAGGTGAGATACTGATCTCTTTTAAGTATTCGCCTATAGGCCTAAGTGAGGAAGTTGATTGAGTGGGAAACGTGTGAAGCCCCAAGAGGTCCAAGGTTTAAGGAATTTCTGTTGCTGTAGCTGATTGGATGCTGTCTTTATTGGGCAGAGGTTGGGTGAGGTATTAAATAACTGTTTTCAAGCCTGTCTTCAAAACAACCGTAGCTGGAGCCTGGGCTGAGAGACCCATTGCGCTCTTGGATTATAAAATTCTAGTTACAATTTTAAGGCTTTTACTATTATAAAAAATTGTTTTTGCCTTGGAACATATAAGTTGATATTAAGAATAGTTGCCAGTTATTAAGGGCATGCTTATTGCCAAGCTCTATGCTAAGTGCATTATGTATAAACTTTCTGATCCTCCTAGAGGCTTCAGCAGGAAGACGTTGTTACCCCAATTTAGAGATGTGGTAACTGAGGCTCAAAAATATTAAATAATTGCCATATTCACAAATCTAGTAAGTGAGAGGACTCAAATTTGAATCCACATATAAATGTCTATAAAGACTTCATCTATCCATTGGTTCGTTATGGCCTGGGAATCTTTTATCTTGCATGTAACATAACTGAATAAGCTTTGAAAATGGAAATTATAAACCAACAAGAATAACCCATGCCATGCTGTTCTGGTCATGATATATACATCTTCTGTATGAAGCAAGAGCAATGGGGCCTCCCTTGGCTGACAGTAGACTTACTATAGACTAGGTTCTTGCTAGCTCACAATTTTGGCCCATTATATTTGGTGCAGAGCTAACATCCTTGGACATGAAAGAGTTAAAAAGGAAATCTTCAGCAAGGCAGTGAATAGAGAAGGGTTAGTTCCAGCTGCTTCTGGAGATATCTGATAGAGGGAGTCAGTCAGGAAAAGTCTCTGGGGAAAGGAATTCTGAGTAATGGGGGTGTCTTCCTGTAAGCTGTCAGCCTGAAAGTAGTCTTTTCCCACCTAAGTCCTGAGAGATTTACAAAACTCCTTACTTCACAGCAGCATGGGAAGGGTCATTTTGCAGAGAGAACTAACAAAACACTTTTAGCCTGGAAGAAGTGAAACCTTTGGAGCATCCTGCATAATGTGGCTTTATAAACTAGCAAATAGAAATAGTGTTGAGGAAGCTGTAGTGGCTGCAGTGGGATGACTGAGAACTCTGCGGTTGGTTGATAGCCCCGATTGCAAGAAAGGATGAGTCCAATATGAGATGCTGATGCGGACAAGGTCATTCACAGGGCAATCCTGCCTCTCAAGATGACAAAAGGAGATAGCCTAGGACAGAACCGGAGCAGAGACCTTCTACTGCTCTAGACTCAGCAGACCTAGTGAGGTGGTTTGTCTTTTTAAAATTTTTAAATGAAAAAAACTAACACTACAGTGACAGTGTGCATATATTTATACAGAAAATCCTCATCACATAAGAATTTATTAATTAGTTTCCTGAAATTAGAAGTTGTATAGGGAAATGGAAAGGGAAAGCAACAAACAACAACGACAAAATAAACAGTTGCAATCCTCAACACATGTAAAATCTGCCTCCATCTGAACGTTATTTGACACAAGCATATTTCACGTTCATCTCTTGATTGGTCAGTCTCTTACAGCATCCAGCAATAAAATGCAAAATATAGTAATTTCTGGCAAAGTTAAAAACCTTGCAAATGGTATGAAATTTCATAAAAGTGATGTTGGAGAGCTACTCTAATGACAACACTTGAGCATCAAGCAGCCCTGGAGCCTTAGATCTCTTCTGTTTATCACAGAGAAATATATTAACAATGGATATCTCTTGTTATTGACTGAATATTTGTGTCTCCTGCAAATTCATATGTTGAAACCCCAGCCCCCAATGCGATGGTCCTTGGAAGTGCTGCCTTTGGGAGGTGATTAAGTTTAGATGAAGTAATGGGGGTGGGGCCCCCATGATGGGATTAATGCCCTTAAAATAAGAAAAGCAAACTGGAGCCCACTCTTTCTGTGCCATATGAGGATACAACCAGATGATGGCCATCTGTAGTTCAAAGAGACAGCCCTCACCATATGCCCACCCTGCCAGCACTTTGACCTTGGACTTCAGGTCTCCAGAAGTATGAGAAATAAATTCCTGTTGTTTAAGTCACCAAACCTATAGCAATTTGTGATGGCAGCCCAAACTAACACACTTGTGGAGAACAAGAATTTAATGAGATGGTCTGTAGTTCCTTTGGTTTTTATATTTCACTAAATATGTTTGGAATAATGTTAACAGATAATCCAATTCCTCTTTTACTGAAAACCACTATCAAGAGTCTGAAGACATTGAAAAATACTCTAGGTCTCTGTCTCTTGAGAGGAACATTACGGGTCACTGTTTAATCTAACACTGGTTTCTTTAACTACCCCAAACAAATGTCCAGTTATGGAAGAGTCAGTGAAAACTAGAATGTTGCTTGCCTGCTGCTTTTCTCTACATTTCATTAACAGACATCAAATGAAGTCAAGAGTTGAGGCATTGGATCCAAAGAAGGGGGAATTTAATCTATAAATTATGCTGCTGTTTCTTTTACTTATAAGTCATTGAGTAAAACCCATCAGCTATCTGTGAGACTCTCTAAAAACACTGTTAATGCCTTTTCCAAAAATAACATTAATATTACTTTTTTCTTAGAGGTAACAAAGTTGAGTGTAAAAGGATACATGTTTGAATAAATACTTTAGATTGCCAGAGAAGTTTTAAAATTTGGGCAGTAAAGTCAGTTCTCTTTTTTTAGAAAAAAACGTGTCCAGTTTTCCCTTCCAAAACCTTTTTTACAAAGCACACTTTAATTTCTTACCCCTCCCAAAACATACACTCCCCTTTGATTTAATTTGCCATAATCTGATTTTCAGTGTTCTTGTACATTTGTACTATGAAAGCAAACCAAAAAACAAACAACACATACATACATACAAGCACACCCACACACGAACCCCCCAAAACGTTCTGTGCTTCCTCAACGATGTCTCTCTTGGGAGGATCCGTCATTCAAAGGGGCTTTGACAATGCTTTTAACTAGATTAAAGATTCTAACAATCCTGTCTTACAAAACTACACTTTCAAGCTCCTGATTAAGTTAACTTGGGTAAAAGTTTCTTTGATTAGCAGGAAAAGTAGCAACAGTAAATAACAGTAGTCTTGCTAGTTCCTAAAATGGCAAGAAATGAACACACGTAGGTGGATGCTGACTGTTGAGCACTTTCTATCACCATTTCTTCCTAAGGAACAGGAGTTCATTGGTTTTCTTTGTTCACTCACAAAGGCACAGAAACATCAAAGCCTCAACCTGCCTTAAGCTCTTGGAGTGTTGCCTCAGGAGGGAACAAGAAGAAAAAGTTTCCAGAGTGTTCAGAATGCAAATAACATTGACACCTATTTCAGAGTAAGCCCTGGAGGAAAGAAAACTTATCAGACAAAGCTTTTCTTGCCTAATGCTGGCATATTTCCTGCTAAAGTTTAATTCGTTTTGAAATTTCAAGGACTAAGTTCGATGGTATGAAATGGGCATCATTCTATAAGGGCTTCTATGCACTTTGTTTCGCTGTTTCTGGATGCCAACATCTTGGTTATAATGCCAGTCCAGGTATCTGGCAATATAGGTATTATCTAAACATCAAGATATTTAGATCAACATCTAGATAGTTTTTTTATTTGGACTTTATGAAACCAACAAAAAGGATATTTAGAGAATGACAGAAACAATATTCTGCAATGTTCCTTCAGTAGAATTTATTGAAGATGTACAAGTATCACAAAATAAATAAGAACTACAGCAGAACTCTTACTCTTTTTTTCTTACTCTTTTTTCTTTTTCTTTTTCTCCACTTTTTTCTTACTCTTGTAGGAATAAATGATTGCCGGTGTCTTCTGTAATTTAGATGACCATCTTTAACATCTGTGTGTCCCTTGATGCTCTCTCTATATTTTGTGTTGGAATGTGTGCTCACGTTGTGGCCCTTTTTAAATAAGTGGCCCTTTTAAAATAGGAAGTTGTAGTTTTATTTCTGTAGCTGCTCAAAGTTTACACTTCCCACCCCGCCCTGAGACGGAGTTTTGCTCTGTTGCCCAGGCTGGAGTACAGCGGAGTGATCTTGGCTCACTGCAACCTCTGCCTCCCGGGTTCAAGCAATTCTCCTGTCTCAGCCTCCCAAGTAGCTGGGATTACAGGTGTGAGCCACCATGCTCAGCGTTTTGTGTGTTTGTTTTTGTATTTTTAGAAGAGATGGGGTTTCACCACGTTGGCCAGGCTGATCTCAAACTCCTGACCTTGTGATTTGCCCCGCCTTGGCCTCCCAAAGTGTGGGATTACAGGCAAACTTTGCAGTTTATGTATAGAGTGTTTCAATTATTTTCTACAGAAGATGAGCTTCTCTGGCAAAGGCTTAATGAGACTCACCAGTACGTGGTGGGATTATACTTCGCTGCCTACTCCCTCACAGTCACATGGGGCAACGTGACTAATTCTAGCCAGTGAGGCGTGAGTAGAAAAATCATGTGTCACTTAAATGCCAGAGCATAGCATTGCACTGCCATTGTTGAACCCTTCAACTTACTCTTCTTTTGCTACAATGACCATGGGAGCATGTGTTGATGTGGAGGGACTGAAAGATTGAAGCTGAATAGTAGGCTGAAACAACACAGAGGACACCTGACTTGGAGAGGTTCCCTGATCTGCGGCAAATTTTGCCTCAACAAGAAACAAATATATGTTTTAAGACAACTGAGATTTTTGTGGGCTGTTTGTTATCACAGAATAACCTTTCCTCTTCTGACCTGACTGATACAGCTTTTCTTAGTTGTGTTCTGCAAATATTTGACTGTTTCGTCTGTTAGCTAAAATTCTCTAACTTGAGAGCCACTGCTTTCTTTCAGTTGTATTTGCCTTCACTTTAGGTACCTGGGTATGGGGCAGATGAAGACCTTTGGTGAAAAGGAGGTAATTGCTCTTCAGAGTTTCAGCTTTAAACATAGATTTTCCCTTAATCACCATGGCACTTCTTGTGTAACACCATTTGGCATTCCGTAGATGTGTATTGACTTGAGTATTATTTTTAAACCCTCTTGTGCTTGATGTCACGTGAGCTCCAAAGGTTGATTTCTTTCGAGTGTAACAGGATCATTCTAGATGAATACTAATTTATGAACTCTCAGCCCCCTTCCACATCTTTTTAAAACCTAATTCCAGATATTCAATTTCTCCTGGGGCATTCTGAATGCTTAAATTGTTGTATATGCATGACATGTATTCTATGGCATGGACGTGGCCATTGCCTTATGCTTTTCTCTCTCTCTGCCCTGCTGTGTTCAGAAATGAAGATTTTATTAACAATAATGACAGAATGTTAATAAGTACTGTGGCATTAAAGCAGCTACTTTGTAGTTACAAGATGAGAAGCTGCTATTAACAACAACAATACAACAAACCCACAACAGTCTACTTATTGTTCAATAGCTCTTTTACATGCATTACCTTGATTGACCTAAAGAAAGATCTAGACTTTTACTATCACCATTAAAAACTGGGAGTTAGAAGTGGTTTGCTTTTTAGCAAAGTAGAACTACAAAATATGCCTTTAGATTGAGTTTTTCCTATATTTGCTTTTCATATTAATACTTAACAATTTACTTCTTTAGAGTAACAATGAAAGAATAGAATTTTTCAGATGTAATCTATATTTCACAGCCTGAGTGAGGATCAGTTGGCAATTTATATCCGAATCGAAATGAATTATAATCCTGTATATTGAGGTTTTGCCTTCTTTTCCTTCTTCTCCACCACCCCCAGCCCACATCCTTGTCTATCCCACCATGATGTAGACTCCAGCATGGTTTTTCATAAAATGTGAAACATGCCTTCTAAGCTGTATGAGGAAATTCTGACTGGACTCTAGTACTTCTGGGAGGAAAGAAAAAGAAATGGCTGTTTGTAAAGTTGTCATTCTAGATGAGTCAGATTGAAGAAACACCGCCAATGTTCCAAAATAAACAAAAGTTGAATTGATATATCTTATTAACATTTTAAAAAGATAAGACAAATTAATTTGAAATATGAATGATACACTGGTTCGTGTGATATTTTAGTGTTTGTAAGAAGACTGTATGACTTGTGCGGGCAATCTGTCTTTCTAGGTCTCAGTTTCTTCCTCTGTAAAAGGAGAAAGTTCAACTAGATTACCAGTATGGGTTCTCTAGCACTGATATTTTGTTGCTTCAGCATTCAAAGAATCTAATGGCACATCTGGAATTGATTCACAAAAGAAAGCGTAATCATACCATTTGCCCCCACCCCTATAGCCTCAAACTACTATACCTTTTCATAGTCACAGAATATCCCTTCTCAGATGATAGCATAAATTCAGAAGATTACACTGGGCTTCTCTGTAACTTTGCTCTAATAGGCTAAAGGAAATTACTCCAATTGAATTTGCATGCTTGCAAACAACGAATCTGTGAAATCAGTGAACTTCACCCAATATCTTTGTCTTTAAAAAAATGTTTCTTAAAGGGCCCATAGTCTACTTATGGCCCTGGCATAATTTCACTAATTTATATGGCAAAGGAAAATTGTTTCTTCCTTTTGTCTATGTAGAGAATACTCTAAATGTAAAGCAAATGTAATCTAGATGCATTGTTCATAAATGTTATCTTATGTTTCGAAGGGTACATTTTGACCAGAACTGTGATGGTTCTGAAAGATGCTGTTTCTTTTGATAATTTTTGCAAGACGTATTTTTTTCAATGTTGAAATGACTATATATTTACTGGAAGTTGCCAAGAAATGCACAGAGACACACAAACTTTCCCATGTGTTTTCCATAGGCTGTCTATTTGTTGGCCGCAATATAAGAGCAGACATGAATACATACAAGAACTAGGAACATTAAAAGCGTAACATGATATATATTTAATTGTGCTAACTGAAAAGCAGAAGTGACAGCATTAAACCTCTGAACACAGTAGTTGAAAACCATCTGAGGAATAAATTATTGTGACTGGGTGCCGTGGCTCACACCTGTAATTCCAGCAGTTGGGGAGGCCGAGGCAGCTGGATCACTTGATGTCAGGAGTTTGAGACCAGCCATGATGAAACCCCATCTCTACTAAAAATAAAATCATTAACCAGACATGGTGGCACATATCTGTAATCCTACCTACTCAGGAGGCTGAGGCACAAGAATTGCATGAAACCGGGACGCAGAGTTTGCAGTGAGCCAAGATCACGGCACTGTACTCCAGCCTGGGCAATAGAGTGAGACTCTGTCTCAAAAATAATAACAATAATAATAATAATAATAGATTGTTAAAAGATAACTAACAAATATGGAAGAATTTGAGTACATGGGGATTTAAAAATGTTAGAATGAAAATGAATAAAACAGAGTCATGTGCTCTGGGAATTCAAAATTTAAAATACGTCCTGAGGCTGTTGTAAGGAAACGTAAAAAAAACCCACATTATTAAAAAGACACAAAAAAAGAATCAGGAAATGTTACTTTTAAGATTATTCAATAAACCACAACTATCCTCAAAAAGTCAGGTAAAGCTGCATCATATTGTTAACAGCAATTTCCTCTGGATTATGGTACTTGAGTAAGTCTAATTTCCTATGTTTCAATTTCTGTAATACTTTAATTTTATTAAAAACACAAACATTTTCTATAGTTATCAAGCAAAAAAGAATCTAGCAAAGAATTATATAACTTACCTACTTCGTTGGCTTTGTAACTTGGATAAAGGACCATTCACTCTGCCTTCTCCAGTGTTGACACCTCGCATAAGTATAGTACAATGCCAAAACCAGTAGATTCCATTGGTACAATCCATAGAGCTTTTTCAGATTTTCACTCCTTATACATAGACGCACTTGCATCTGTGTTCAATGTAATCATAACATATGTAGCTTCATGAAAATGTGTTTTAAAAATAAAGCTATACAGAAATTTGTGTTGGGGGCATGTACAAAACATCAATAGTGTTTTTCTCTAACATTAGCTTCTTCAGCAGAAGTTCTGCTTCCAATAATGATTGAACATCTCAGTGGAAAGTAGATCAACTTTGCAGTGATAATAACTAAAGAACATATTTGTAATTGGGAATAAAAAACTGTTTTAAACCACAAAGATCTACCAAGACAGCCAGTATTTGTGGGTTTAAGATCCTGTTTAAAAAAAAAAAAAAAAAGGAAAAAATTGAGATAAACCTGGTATTCTAGGCAACTTTTTCTCCTTGATATATGCACTTATATATAAGGGGGATGGGGAGAAATGCTGAGACGCCAAGCATAAAGCATCTGTTTAGGACTGGCGTGGTGGCTCATGCCTGTAATCCCAGCACTTTGGGGGCCAAGGTAGGTGGATCTCTTCAGCTCAGGAGTTCAAGACCAGTCTGGGCAACATGGCAAAATCCCATTTCTACAAAAAATACAAAAATCATCGAGGCGTGATGGTGCACACCTGTGGTCCCGTGTACTTGGGAGGCTGAGGCGGGAGTATTGCTTGATCCCAGGAGGTTGAGGCTGTAGTGAGCCCTGATCATGCCACTGCACTGACACAGTGAGACCCTGTTTTTTCCTAAAAAAAAAAAAAAAATTGTTGAAAGACCCATTGTTTGGAATGGGAGAAAATACTAATTTATACTAGATTCCTAATTTATACTAGATTACACATAGTGTAATCTTTTTTTTTTTTGTTAAAAATATTGTTGAAATCAGAGGTTTCTCTTTTTTAAAATTTATTTTTATTTATTTTTTATTTTTTATACTTTAAGTTTCAGAGTACGTGTGCACAACGTGCAGGTTAGTTACATATGTATACGTGTGCCACGTTGGTGTGCTGCACCCATTAACTCGTCATTTAACATTAGGTATATCTCCTAATGCTATCCCTCCCCACTCCCCCCAACCCACAACAGTCCCCAGTGTGTAATGTTCCCCTTCCTGTGTCCATGTGTTCTCATTGTTCAATTCCCACCTATGAGTGAGAACATGCGGTGTTTGATTTTTTGTCCTTGCGATTGTTTGCTGAGAATGATGGTTTCCAGTTTCACCCGTGTCCCTACAAAGGACATGAACTCATCATTTTTTTATGGCTGCACAGTATTCCATGGTGTATATGTGCCACATTTTCTTAATCCAGTCTATCATTGTTGGACACATAGTGTAATCTTTTAACCACTTTAAAAAGGGTAAAATAACAAAGCTTATTAATAAGGGGGAAAATGAAATAATAAAATGTTAATTAATTTAAAAGAAAGCCAGAAAGTAATGAAAAATAAACATTTAATAGGTAGAAAAAAGAAAAGTATTAGATGACAGATTCAAATCTCCAATTATAAAATAGAGATTGTCACCAATTTCATCTCAATAGTTCTGCTTTTTTATCCTTCTTTTGTAGTTTTTCAAATTTGGATTTTCCCTTCTTCCAGATTTTTAAGAGAGTATCCTCTCATCTCTCAGCTTTTCCCGGAATTCCTTTGCTTGGTGAAATCTAATCTATGAGACAGAACAGGAAAATGGGAGGAGAACAGCATTTTGCATCTATCTACGACACTTTGGCAGTGAACATGGAAAAAAACATCTCTTTACCTCCTTAGGCTTCTATTCCTTCATGTAAGAGATAAATCCACCAGAATGAATTTTCTCCAAGCCCTTTTCAGGCCTATGATCCCTTTAAGCCTGGGCTCTGTACCTATGCCATGGGGCTAAAGTTTATCATAATCTCTTATATTGTGAATGCTTTTGAGAGGAAGTGCCAAGAAACTTAAACTTCAAATTTCATCTGTCTCTGGCCACATATTCTATACTCACAGTACCTCAAATACAAAAAATAAAGATGAACTGCGTGGCAGGATTGTGGTAAGAAGGTAAGACATACTGTGGTGGAAGGATTACTGGCCTTGGGTTCAGGAGAACTAGGTTCTAAGTTGGATTCTGCTCTTAATTAGCTGTGTGATATTTGGCAAGTCATGTGAGTTCTTAGCTTTGCCAGAGAATAAGAAAAGTATATTGGAAAACATTTCATACGTTATAGAAAAAAAGAAGAAGAACAATAACAATTAAACGTTTTATTACAAATGAGTTCAAATTAAAATACCTGTAACAGATTAGAAAACGATCTGCAACATATCTAAAGGACAAAGGATAAAGTTCTAAAAAATATACAGAGATATTACAAATCAATAAAAAACAGGCAAATAAACCAATAGAATATCAATAGAGGATGTGAACAGGCATTTTGTTGCTAATTTCAGACTTTGGGACAATATTACGTGTAGAAATGTCCAATAGGAATGTTGTTCATCAATAACCATATTCCTGCTGTCAGATATAAGTTCAACTCATAGAATATATAAGTCTATTAACTACAGTATTTTGATTCAAGGAACTTCACTCTGGTGTTGTATGAAAGCAATGGAAGTAGGAACAAGAGGCACGGATGAAGACTATACTTGCTCTGCAATTTTAGACAATCCACTGAGTCCTGCCTCCTTCCCTAGAAAACTGTGTATAATAATATTTGCTCAGTTTTCCTGATCAAAGACAAAAATAAGAAATTGCTTTGTATTTTACAGACACAAAGTGTTATTATTATTGAAATATTTTATAAAGTAAACTCTAAAGAAGTCTACAAATGTGATTGGTGCCAATAACAAGGAACTAGAGGCAAGAACGGAATAATTGTTTTCTGTTCACCAATTACTGAGTTCCAATATCCTAACTCTGCCAATGAGATACGTGACATGTCAAAAAGTGGCTGTGGCTGGGCGCGGTGGCTCACGCCTGTAATCCCAGCACTTTGGGAGGCTGAGGAGGGTGGATCACAAGGTCAAGAGATCGAGACCATCCTGGCCAACATGGTGAAACCCCGTCTCTACTAAAAATACAAAAATTAACTGGGTGTGGTGGCGCGACCTGTAGTCCCAGCTACTTAGGAGGCTGAGGCAGGAGAATCACTTGAACTCAGGAGGTGGAGGTTGCAGTGATCCGAGATCACGCCACTGCACTCCAGCCTGATGACAGAGCAAGACTCCGTCTAAAAACAAGAAAAAAAAGGTGACCGTGGTGCTTTTTTTCTTTTAATGTTCGTATCTACTTGTTCTGCTTTATACTCCCCTGCATGTTCAAGAACTTAAAAGTTATACCAATAATCCAAATATGTATTTCTTCAAATAAACTAAACTAGGCAAAATATATAAAAAGTAAAAGTTTCCTTCATCCTTTCTCATCCAGCTTCCCCCTCCTTGGAGAAAAATTTGGAATGCATCTTTCTACATCTTTTTTCATGTGTTTGTAGAAGTATTTAGGTGTTTTTGTCCCGCAAAAGTAATCACACTGTACTTGGGTTCTGCAACTTGCTTTATTTTGCTGGTTAACTTAAGAACATGCTTTACAGATCATTTAACAGTAGTAAATACAACACATTTGATTATTAATTGTTGCATATTATTCCATAAAATGCAGATACTATTAAGGTTATTAACGATGTTTCAACTAATAGATGCACAGTTAGGTTGTTTAAGGTTTGTGTAATTATGTGAGAGTATTTTTGAGGGAGAGATTTCTAAGAATGTAATTGATCAAGCAAATATTTATTACATGTAATTAGATAAATATTGCCAAATTATCTCCCAAAGGCAGAGTTTAGGTTTTCCAAATTGCACTCCCATCAATGAAACATGAAATGCCTTTTCTCCCACACCCTCATAACAACGCACATTCTCAAAATGTAATTTTGGCTCATTTGATGAGAGAAAATAGCTCACTGGTTAATAGTGAAGTAGAACGGAATTTTACACATACTTTCTATATATCCTTGTGTTTCTTCTTCTGTGAACTGCCTGTTCATATCCTTCACCTGTTTTCTGTTGGATGATTTGTCTGCTTCTTACTGATTTGTTAAAATCGCTTTACAGTTTTTGAGTCTTTATTTTTTGTCCCTTATATATGTTGCAAATGTTTTTTGAACCTGTTACTTGTGTTTTAATTTATTAGTGATATCACTTGTCATAAAAGTTTAAATTTTCATTTTTTTGTTCTGTTTTTGTGACTTCTATGTCTTCCAGTGTGCTTTTCCAATATTTTTATTGTTTTGTATATTAAGGAATTTTTTTAGTAATCTGGAATTTATTTGGGGATATGATAGGAATTATAAGTTTAACTTTTTTTTCCCAAATTGATAGCAAATTATTTCAGCATGGTTATAAAAATTAATTGAGTCCTTTCTATGGTTGTTGAGTATAGCATTTTGTATATTAAATTTCAATGACACACGATTCTATCTCTGAAACTCTATTCTATTTAATCTCATTGTGTAAGCTTGCATTATAGTAGTTTTAATTATGCGTCTTTCTTCTTGAAACTTTGAAAATTTATCTTTTTCTTAAATAATTTTGCCATCTTTTAGATCATTAAACAGTTTTTCTCCTTTAATCTATTAATTTTGTAGAATTATAGTAATGGAGTTCCTGATGTTGAACTATCCTTACACTTCTATAAAAATCCTATTTGGTTGTTGTTTTCATACAATGCTGGATTAGATTTTCTTACACCGAAGATTTTTTTATTCATGTACCAAATGAGATTGGCCTCAGAGAAAGATTGTTCCAAATCTTTCTCTACACGTTTGCATAAATGGCTTTATATTTTAAAATAAAGATTATTATACTAGATTTTTGGATTGAGCTGGGAAGTTTTCCATCTTTTTCTATGCTTTGGAAGCAATTATACAATATAGCAATGATCTGTCCATTGAAAGTTAGATATATATACCCATGATGTTGCCTGGGCTAACTCTAGTTTTAGAGATAGGTTTTAATTTTGATAGCGATTATTACATTTTAGGTGGCTATATTTAAATATAATTGCTTGGTTTTGAATGTTTTTATGTTTTGTATATAAATGCTGCTTAAGGTTTGCTGGTTTCATTGCTTTACTAGCCAGTACATCTCCTGTAAATACCATACTATGATCTTACCACCTCTCCATCAATTACGTCACACAAAATAACTCAATATAAGACTCATACTTTGGAGTAAAACAAGCCTTAAACCTTTTAGTCTTCATTTTCTCAGTATCAGCTTTATTATCATTATTTAGTTTACTACCACTGTTTTCAGAAAAAAATGGATCTTTTCTTGACTCTCCTTTCCCCAAAATGTCACTGAAGATCACCTTAACTTTAGTATATTAAGGTTAAAAATATAAATATTACTTCCCTAATTTAGCTAATAATGATGAACCATAAACTTAAAAATAAGCTTGATTAAAAATGAAAGTGGTTACAAAAGAACAAATTATAAAAGTAAATACATGCTTTGTTCCACAAATTTTTATATGCTTTTGGCAGTTAACGAACTAACAAAATGCCAAGTGTTGTCACATGTCATACCACATGTGATTCATCATGCAATTTCAACAACCCAGCTAGTTTGTACACTGTTCAAGTTTTATTGCCTGATCATGGTCTTGGATGTTGCAGCAAAGTCAAATTGTTTCTAAATACTTACTTTTACTTTCTGTATTTGTTGTGGTCCAGTAGTAATGCATTTGTAGACTGGCACCAGAATGGGGGCCAATGTTGTGTAATACTGTTGTAGGTCACCCCTTTAAGTGGTAGAATCAAGATTCCAACCAAGGAGTGTGCACTGTTCCTTTGCTTTCTCAGTGGGGTGCTTTTGGACTCCTTGGAATCCTACTCTGCCATGAATAGCTATTTTTTTTTCCAGCTCCTTCCATGTACGCAGGCTTGGAACCAACCAAACCCTCTGTAAAAAGTTCAGTCCTGTTATGCCCTTTTCCCTGGAGGTCATCAGATCCCCTTAGGTGAACATTTGGGGACTTAACTTGTTTCCTAGACCATTATTAGCTGGTGGCAAACACTCATTTCCCTTTCTCTGAATTTAAAGCCAAAGACAATCTCCATCTACTACTTGCTCAAACTGGGTTCTAGTCCTTCAACTCACCATGGAGGAGATATCAGGGATTCCAACAGAGAGAGAAAGCATTACTAGTGATGCTTAACTGTGCCTCTTGTTATCAATTTCTTTTCATTTTTTTTTTTTGAGATAGAGTCTTGCTCTGCTTCTCAGGCTGGAGTGCAGTGGCACAATCATAGCTCACTGCAGCCTCGACCTCCTGGGCTCAAGTGATCCTCCTACCTCAGCCTCTTGAGTAGCTAGGACTACAGGCATGCACCACTGTGCTTGGGTAATTTTAAACATATTTTGGAGAGACAGGATCTCAGTATGTTGCCCAGACTGGTCTTCGACTTCTGGTCTCAAGTGATCCTCCTGCCTCAGTCTCCCAAAGTCCTGGGAGTACAGACATGAGCCACCGTGCCTGACCTGTCATCAATTTCTTAGTAATAGAACTATGAAAATGATTAGATGTTCCTCTCTTTATTCAGCACCCATCTATAGCTGCTTAGTCCCACCCTCCCATGATTCTTCCCTTCCCTTCTTATATAGACTATTAGAAACTATGACCTTTTTGCAATCATTTTTTAAGAAGCAGATTCACTGCAAATAAATATAATTAAAAACTCAAAATTTTGATTAGGCTTCATGTTTGGTAGGACCTGTTTATTTTTCCTCTCACAATATCTAATAAATATTTATTTTTATCTAATAAAACTCCAAAGATATATTTAGGATAGAGAATGAAATGCTACTGACCAAGTTAGAGTCCTTCAGATTATTTAATTCAGGCGAGCTTATTTCAAAGCAGTGGCCATCAGGAGGAAGAGGCTGTAGATAAATATTGAATTACTTAAAAAATAATTGTGTGCCTCATCCTTCCCTTGTTAAATCACAGAATTAATGAATATTCTTGATGAAGTACAATATATTTTACTAAGAAGTAAAAGGGAAATAAATTTAATCATCCTAAAGCTACCACCCAGAGAAAATAATTTACTATATAACCTGCCAGAAAATTTGTGCAAGTTTACCTATAAATATATTGAAAAGTGTCCATTTCCTCTGTGTGTGTATTTGTATCCTGAATTTTTCACTCACGTATCAGTAAATAAAAGTCTGCCTCATAATGGTGACATGCTATTCCATTGTGTGAGCGATTACAGTTTATATAGTCATACTCCTATTATTGGATGTTACATTGTTTCTCATTTTTCACTACTTTAAACACACTGTAACAAAAGTAATTGAAGCATTTTGTTTTAAAAATTTGGTGCTAATTATATAATGCATCTCTGGGAAAGGAGGATCCACTCAAGCTATTAAGAACTCCTGCTCTACTGGCGGGATTTGATGACAACATGTCTCACAGGAAGCTCTCTGCTCCCAGACCTGGGTCCCTGAGCTTCCTGCCTGGGAGGCACGGCAGCAGGCATCATGGGAAGGTGAAGAGCTTCTCCAAGCATGAGCCTTCCCAGTCAGTCCACTTCATGGCATTCCAGGTTTACAAGGCTGGCATGACCTACATTGTGTGGGAAGTCTGTAGGCCAGGATCCAAGGTGAACAAGAGGGAAGCAGAAGCTGGGCCATTGTGAAAATGCCACCCATGGTGGTTGTAGGAATTGTGGGCTACGTGGAAACTCCTTGAGGCCTCCGGACTTTCAAGACCACCTATGCTGAGCACATCCAGAATTAGTACAAGAGGTGCTTCTGTAAGAACTGGCATAAATCTGAGAAGAAGGCCTTTACCAAGTACTGCAAGAAATGGCAGGAGGAGGATGGTGAAAAGCAGCTGGAGAAGAACTTCAACAGCATGAAAAAGTACTGCCAAGTCATCTGCATCATTGCTCACACCCAGATGTGCCTGCTTCCTCTATGCTGGAAGGCACCTGATGGAGACGCAGATGAATGGAAGCACTGTGACCGAGAAATGAGAGTAGTCCCAGAAGAGTCTAGAGCAGCAAGTACCTGTGAACCAAGTGTTTGGGCAGTATGCAATGATCAATGTCACTGGGGTGACCAAGGGCGAAGGCTACAAAGTGGTCACCAGTCATTGGCACACCAATAAACTGTCCTGGAAGACCCACTAAGGGCTGCACAAGGTTGCCTGTGCTGGGGCATGACATCCTGTCCATGTCGTTTTCTCTGTGGTATGCACCGGGCAGAAAGGCTACTACCACCTCACTGAGATCAGCAAGAATACCTCTACGATCATCCAGAGCTACCTTATCAAGGACGGCAAACTGATTAAGAACAGCGCATCCACTGATTATGATCTGTCTGACAAGAGCATTAATCCTCTGGATGGCTTTATCTATGGTGAAGTGAGCAATAACTTTGTCATGCCGAAAGACTGTGTGGTGGGAACCAAGAAGTGAGTGCTCAACCTCTGCAAGTCTTTGCTGGTACACAGCAGTGGCCTCTGGAGAACACTAACACCACCTCCAAGTTGGCCATGGCAGCTTCCAGACCCTGGAGGAGAAGAAAGCATTCGTGGGACCACTCACGAAAGATGGAACAGCAGAGGAAGAAGGAGCTTAATGTCAGGAACAGATGGTGCAGCCAGTGGGGTCTCAATAGGAGTTATTTTTCTACTGAAAAACAAAACAAAAACTCTGAATCATAAGGTTGGTTGATGTCGTTCATTTTACTTTGTGCTTTATAACTTCCATTTATAAAACAAAACAAACAACAAATAAAAACACTCAAAAATTATAACAAACCACTCACTATATCTAGAACTGCAGTATGAGTTTGAAGGTGGGCAAACCTATTCCCCGGCTGCTCCCACCCCTAATTCTCCACCCTATATTCTCTTATGCTATCTAGAATCATCTGGCCTTAATTTTTAATCATTTTTTTCTCCTTAAAAACTAAGAGATAAGAAAATTCAAAGCAGAGATTTGATATACAGGTACCTTGTTTTATTGCACTCCACTTTATTATATTTTACAGATATTGCATTTTTTACAAATTGAAGTTTGTGGCAACCCTGTGTCAAGCAAGTCTACTGGTACCATTTTGCCAACAGCTTGAGCTCACTTCATGTCTCTGTGTCATATTTGGATAAGCCTTGCAGTATTTCAAATTTATTACTATTATATCTGTTATGGTGATCTCTGATGTTACTGTTATAATTCTTTTGGGGTACCACAAATCACACCTATATAAGATGGTGAGTTTAATTGATAAATATGTCTGTTCTGACTGTGCCACTGACTGGCAGCTCTCCATCTTTCTCCCTCTCCCTGGATTTTCATATTCCCTACAACATAAAATATTGAAATTAGGCCACTTAATAACACAACAGTGGCCTCTAAGTGTTCAAGTGAAAGGAAGAGTCACATCTCTCTCACTTTAAACCAAAGCTAAAAATGTTTAAGCTTAGTGAGGACAGCATGTTGAAAGCTGAGACAGGCAGAAAGCCAGGGTTTTTGTGCCAAAAAGTTAGCCAAACGGTGAATGCAAAGGAAAAATTCTTGAAGGAAATTAAAAATGCTACTCTAGTGAACACATGGATGATAAGAAAGCAAAACAGCCTTATTGCTGATATGGGGAGAGTTGTAGTGGTCTGGATAGAAGATCAAACCAGCCACAACATTCCCTTAAACCAAAGCCTAATCCGGAGCAAGGCCCTAACTCTCCTCAATTCTATGAAGGCCAAGAGAGGTAAGGAAGCTGCAGAAGAAAAGTTTGAAGCTAATAGAAATTGGTGCATGAGGTTTAAGGAGAGAAACCGTCTCCATAATATGAAAGTACAAAGTGAAACAGCAAGTGTTGATGTAGAAACTGCAGCAAGTTATCTAGAAGATCCAGCTAAGATCAACAATAAAGGTATCTACACTAAACAACAGATTTTCAATGTAGATGAAACAGCCTTCTCTTGCAGGAAGATGCCATCTAAGACTTTCATAACTAGAGAGGAGAAGTCAATGCTTACCTTCAAGGGACAGGCTAACTTTCTTTTTAGGGGCTCAGTGCAACTGGTGACATTAAATTGAAGCCAATGCTCATTTACTATTCCAAAAATCATAAGGCCCTTAATTATTATGCTAAATCTGTTCTGCCTGTGCTCTGTAAGTGGAACAACAAAGCTTAGATGACAGCATATCTGTTTACAGCATGGTTTACTGCATAGTTTAAGCCCACTGTTGAGATCTGCTGCCTAAAGAAAATATTCCTTTTAAAATATTACTGCTTATTGACAATCCACCGGGGTCAGCCAAGAACTCTCATGGAGATGTACAAGGAGATTAATGGTTTCTCGCCTGCTAACATAACATTCGTTCTGCAGCTCATGGATCAAGGAATAATTTCAACTTTCAAGCCTTACAATTTAAGAAATACGATTTTTAAGGCTGCAGTTGCCCTGGATAGTGATTCCTCTGATGGATCTGGGCAAACTAAATGGATAACCTTGTGGAGAGACTTCACCATTCTGGATGCTATTAAGAACGATGGTGATTCATGGGAAGAGGTCAAATATCAACACTAACAGGAGTTTGGAAGAAGTTTACATCAATCTTCATGGATGACTTCGAGGGGTTCAGAACTTTACTAGAGGAAGTCACCGTAGATGTGGTGGAAAGGGCAAGATAACTAGAATTATAAGTGAAGCCTGAAGATGTTACTGAATTTCTATAATCTCATGATAAAATCTGAAGAGATGAGGAGGTGCTTATGGACAGGCAAAAAAGTGGTTTCTTAAGATGAAGTCTCCTTGTGAATGTGCTGTGAACATTATTGAAATGATAGCAAAGAATTTAGGGTAGAAATAAACTTAGTCGATAAAGTAGTGGCAGGGTTTGAGGAGATTGACTCCACTTTTGAAAGAAGTTCTGTTGTGGGTAAAATGCTCTCAAACACAGCATGCTACAGAGAATCTTTCTCGAAAAGAAGAGTCAATTGATGTAGCAAACTTCACTGATGTCTTAGTTTAAGAAATCGACGCAGCCATCCCAACCTTCAGCAACCACCACACTGATCAGTCAGCAGCCATCAACGTAGAGGTAAGACCCTCCACCGTTAGCAAGATTATAACTTGCTGAAGGCTCATATGATCATTAGCATTATTTGTCAATGAAGTATTTTTAAGTGAAGCTATGTATGTTACTTTTCTGGACTTAATGTCATTGCATACTTAATATATAACACAGTGTAAACATAACTTTTCTATGCAGTGGGAAACCGAAACATTTGTGTGACTTGCTTTATTGTGATATTTGCTTCATCACGGTGGTCTGGAACCAAACCTGAAAAATCTCCAACGTATGCCTGTACTCAGAGCAATTTAACAAATAAATAATTGGGTGTTCATCTTGTGAGGATGCTAAGATGAATAATGGGACAAGAAGCTAATATTTATTGTTTCCTCCGTGTCAGCTTTTCAATATTCATATTTTACTCAGTCTTCGCAAAACCTCTGCAAAGCTGATGTCCCAGATGAGGAAACTGAATTCTGGGGAAATCATATGATTTAACCAAGATCAAATCTAGTAAGTGACAGAGACAAATTGGAACCCAGGGCTTCGTGGCTTCACTGTACCTTTTGCCTATGCATAAGCACAGCACCTAACCTCAAGAGTTCACGAAATGGTGGCATAATGAAGAAGTTACGGCTGACTATAATTCATTTGCCTACATACTTGTAACTTGTCTGTTTACTTTTCTCTAATTTGAGGGGGAAACCCAGGTAGTTCCTTACTATGAGGGAATGCTATACTTAAGCAGGATTGAAACGGAAATGATTATAATGAAAATATATTTGTGGAGACAATACTGGCATGGTGTAGCAAATGATGTATCCATGGGAGACAGGGACTTTCAAGAATTATAAAAGCAATCTGAAAAATTAGCCAAATATATGTGGTCACCACTTATTCAATGAGGAGAATAATAATAATAATAATTTTAAAATCTGCCACTACCACCAGTAAGAATAATTTACTCACCACCTTCTAAAGTTGGAAAGGAGTAGGGATGAGATGAAGTTTGGAAGTAATCAGCAAGCCTAGGATGGTTTAAAAGGGTCAGTTCACTTTAATAAGTTGGGAAACACCTTTAGTACATGATGGTATTTTTTTTTCTTTTCTCTCTCTCTCTCTTTTTTTTTTTTTTTGAGATGGAGTCTCACTGTGTTGCCCAGGCTGGAGTGCAGTGGCGTGATATGGGCTCACCGCATCCTCCGTCTCCTGGGTTCGAGTGATTCTCCTGCCTTAGCCTCCTGGGTAGCTGGGATTACAGGCACCCGCCACCATGCCCACCATGCCCACCACCATGTCCGCCCCCATGCCCAGCTAATTTTTGTATTTTTAGTAGAGACGGGGTTTCACCATGTTGGTCAGACTGGTCTCAAACTCCTGACCTCAAGCGATCTGCCCACCTCGGCCTCCCAAAGTGCTGGGATTACAGGTGTGAGCCACTGTGCATGGCCCGTGATGGTATTTTCATTTCAGCCACCATACATGAGCAAATGTACTTAAATATATATGTGTGTGTGTGTGTGTGTGTGTGTGTGTGTGTGTGTATATATATCTTTCTTTCTAAAAATTTAAATCTATATACACTTAAAGCAAGACTCTTAGGTAAGATCCTCCTGGTTGGATTTGTTGCCCAGGAAGCCAGAGAGAGTTCCTGCTGAGTCCTCCTGGAAGGAGAGTGTATTAGGAATCTTTCCTCCACATCTCTGTTTTTTCACTTCTTTGGACCTTCCTGCTTGAAAGAAATGACAATGCTTAGCTTGAAGAAGACATGCCTTTACATAAGGTATTAGCCAGTTCAAGTTCTGTTTGAAATGCAACACACAAACAAACAAATAGGAACTTTTTTTTCTGTTTAAATCTAGAGATCAGATATAATACCACCAAGTGAGAGTTGTAGGTGGGCAAATTTTATTTCAAAAGTGAGCTGAATATACCAAAAGCTATGATATGGTGAAAAGAGGACCAAGGTCAGGACTAGAAGTTTCAATTCTATGTCCTCCCCTCACTAGTCATTTCCTAACCTGCCTGAACCTCAGGTTGTTTATCCAGGCAACAGTGAAAAATACTTGCCTCATCTACTTCTCAGGATTACTAATGATGATGAAATGAAACAATATATGTGAAAGTCACCTGTGAACACGGAATAGTATATACTATTTGTTATCATAGTTGTAGTCATTATTAGCTTCCACAATGCTTGATATAACTTGGTACTTGGTTACGACTTGTTTCTGTTGTTTTAATAACATTCCCATAGCCAAGAGCTGGAGTTTTGGAGCTCTGTGTGTTAGGGCTGGGAGGTTATGTGAACCTATTGAAAAATGATGGCTGATAACCAAAAAGAAGAATATGAGAAATTTGTGGGCTGTTCACCTCTAGTCTGGATTTATTACTCTTAGCCAGCTGGCCAGATTCTCTCTATAGCCCTGACCCCTATGTGTCAACAGGACTTTCTGTGCTCAGAAAAGAGGACAAGGTAGGAGGTTTCTTAAACTCACATTAACATTAAAGATAGACAGACATACACCAAAAAATCCAAAGCAAGGATGCTGACAAAACACATTACAGTTGGTCTGTAATTTCCAGAGAACCAGGTTGCAGTGCTTACCCGGTGGTATGTTTTTTGTTTGGGTGGGGGCGAGGCGGTTAGAAAGACCTTTTGTCACAGTTAGATGAGCTGGGAGACATTGGCCTGCCCACCCGAGTCTGGGTTGAGATCTGGGACGGAAGAAGAAATATAGGTTCTTTGGCCTTATGTATGTCCTGGCATTTTAGACCTCCACAGTATTCTACCTAAGGATTGGTCAGGACTTGATGCAAAATTGTTTCTCTGAAGCTGTTCCCGAAATTCCACAGAGTAAGAATACAACCTGTTCACACAGTGGATGACCACCTGGGTTTGTGTTTAAGAAAGGTCCCTATACTCAGAGAAGGGCCAGCCTGGTATGGTCCCAGGGCAACAGGGCCTTCATAGCTGAATGACCGGGAAATGTCAGTGTTGCAATCTTTCCTTTTGAATTACAGTATTGGATTATTTTGCCTGCCTTTCTTCCCCTTTCATCTCTTTATACATTCATTTTCCCCTCATCCTTATACATTTTCACTCTTCAGAATCCCACTCCTCCTTATTTCTTTCCTCTTTCCATCTGTTACTCAATGGATACACACCTTCTGCAAGTGGTGTGTCTGTTCTTGTTGTTCGTTTTGTTGTGTGTTTGTTTGTTTTGAGACAGTATCTCTCTCTGTTGCCCAGGCGGAAATGCAATGGCGGGATCATAGTTCACGACAACATCAAACTCCCAGGCTCAAGTAATCTTCCCCCCTCAGCCTTCCAAGTAGCTGGGACTATATGTTTGCACCAGTGTACCTGGCTAATTTTTTAAATTTTTCGTAGACACATGGTCTCACTGTGTTGCTCAGGCTGGTCTTGAACTCTTGGGCTCAAGTTATCCTCCTGCCTCAGCCTTCCAGAGTGCTGGGATTACAGGAATGAGCTAACGCACCTGCTCCTGCAAGTATGTTAACTGCTTTGTGTCCCATTTTCCTTATGTGTAAAGTGATAATAAGGATCCTCACTTACTAGAGGTTGAGGGCAGTTTGTACCTGTTAATTCCCTTTCCTTCCTTTTCTTATATTTTCCTTATCAGTTTTCTTTAAAGTTTTTTTTTCCATTTTTCTTTCATTTTTTTTCTTTCTTTTTCTTTTGAGACAGGGTCTTGCTTTGTCACCTAGGCTGGAGTGCAGTGGCATATTCACAGCTCACTGTAGCCTCTACTTCCTGGGCTCAAGTGATCCACCTCCACCTCCCCAGTAGCTAGGACTGCAGGTGCCCACCACCATACCTGGCTAATTTCAAAAAAAAAAAAAAAAAGAAAGAAATTGTAGGTATGGAGGTCTCACTATGTTGCCCAGGCTGGCCTCAAACTCTTTGGCTCAAGCAGTCCTCCTGCTTTGGTTTCTCAAAGTGTTGGGATTACAGGTGTGAGCCACTGTTCTTGACCCCCCCTTTTGCTTTATTTTTTTTTCCTCTGCCTCTCCCTCTCTTTCTTATGTGCAAAACTGTCTCTCACCAACTTAGATTTATGCTTTCAGTAAGCCACTTTGGAACATTATTTTCTATGGTCTAGCCACCTCTCCTTGGCTGCTATGGCAGGTGGTGTGGCTGCCCTGAGTAAGGCTTTCAGAATTGAAGGTAGAGGCTGGGCACAGTGGCTCACACCTGCAATCCTAGCACTTTGAGAGGCTGAGGTGGGTAGATTGCCTGAGCTCAGAAGTTCGAGACCAGCCTGGGTAACATGGTGAGACACAATCTCCACTAAAAATACAAAAGATTAGCCAGGCATGGTACTGTGTGCCTGTAGTCCCAGCTACTTGGGAGGCTGAGGCAGGAGAATAACTTGAACCTGAAAGGCTGAGGTTTCAGTGAGCCGGGATTGTGCCACTGCATTCCAGCCTGGTTGACAGAGACTCTGCCTCAAAACAAAACAAAACAAAACAGAATTGAAGGCAGACCTGCATTTATCTGTGATCTTCCACAGATAAGTGCAGCGTTGCTGAACCCAAGGATATCATAAATGCAGAGTGTGATTTGATGGTTTACATGTCTTCCCATGCTCAATTGCAACTGGTGGCGTTTTCTTTTTTCAGTGAGAATTAACCAAATAGGAAGTAGTTTGTGGAAGTCTTGTCAACAACTAGAATTATTTGATTCTTGATATATTCAGCAAAAATCTTTCACTTTTGAGGATGTAGCTTGCAAGACCCTTTGATTCCTAACAACAAATCTAACTCCACCTTCTCCCAGTTACTTCTCAGTGTCCAATTCATTGGAGCTACAGAACGTTGACACTTCTATGTACCTTAGAAAAAATAGGTTAATGTTGACTCAAACATTCAGGGAAGTGTTCTCTGCCAGGAATATGACATGGTTTGGCTGTGCCCCTACCCAAATCTCATCTTGAATTGTAATTCCCATAATTCCCACGTGTTGTGGGAGGGATCCTGTGAGAGGTAATTGAATCATGGGGACAGGTCTTTCTCATGCTATTCTCATGATAGTGAATATGTCTCATGAGATCTGATGGTTTTATAAAAGAGAGTTTCCCCACACAACTCTCTTGTCTTGTCTGCCACCATGTGAGATGTGCCTTTCACCTTCTGCTATGATTGTGAGGCCTCCCCAGCCATGTGGAACTGTAAGTCTAATAAACCTCTTTCTTCTGTAAATTGCCCAATCTTGGGTATGTCTTTATCAGCAGCATGAAAACAGACTAATACAAACAGTATAATTGATTGAATTGGAAAGTGAGGCTCCATGCTTACAGCTGGCTGGGACCACTCAGCTTTTGCTCAATCTGTGTTCCCACTGCATGCTGGGTGCTGAACCAGGCACCAAAGTTACAATGGTGGGCAAGAAATCTTCTGTGCTCCTAAGTGGCCACCAACTAGTTGGAGTGAAAGCAGGTAAATGGACAGTTTCTCTACCTGTGTTATAGGTAAACTCAAAATTTGGGAAGAGTACCAGTGGTCGTGGGCAACTTCTCTACCTGTACTCCAGGTAAATCTAGGATACTGGGGACATAATAGTGTTGGTGACAGCTGGACATCTTGGGTGTGTTGGTGAGCAAGATTTCCCAAGAAGAAACACCTGACTTGCGTCCAAAAATAGATGAGGAGAATTTAGATTTGAAATGTACTAGGCAGGGACAAAGAGAATTTTCTAGCTGGAAGGAGCAGCCCGTTCTGAGGCCTGGATATGTGAGTGAGAGAATGGTGCATGTGGGGGTTCAGGTGGCTCCATGAGACAGGATTGGGGAGTGTGGAGGCAAGGATTGGCAGGAAGATAGAGAGGGACATGGAGGCCAGGAAGCTTTGACTGTTATGGGAAGGTATATGGACATTTTTTTCTGCAGGCAGGAAGGAAGCCTTGAGGTCTGTTAAACAGGGAGAAAACATGACCACATATGCTACTTGAGTAACCTCACTCTTAGTTTTAGTAGAATCATCCACTGACAGGAGAGCAAGACTGGATGCAGGAATCCCAGCCAGGAGGGTGGCTACCAACATGGCTACACCTGGAATTGCTGGGGAGGTGCACAAAGTACGGATGCCTCTGTTTTACCCACAGAGACTCTGATGTAATTGGTCTGGGATGTAGCTTGGGTTTTGGAATTTTTAAAAGCTTCCCAGGGGATTCTCATATACAGCCAAGCCTGAGAACCATTGATGTAAGAGAGGCAGAAATGGAGATACTGAAGGACTGTTAGGCTGGCTGGGCTTGGGCCGGACCATACTCCAGTGCTTCCTTTAAAAAGAAATTTCTTTTCTTTTAGAAGCAGTTGGCAGGTCCAGTCTGGAACTTGATGATCAACTGCAAGTGGGGTCACAAATGACTGTGAGGTGACCTGTAAGCCTATGAGTTTCATCAGTAAAAAGCCCGAGACTTTCATTGATGGGAATTAACAGAATCTCAAGAATGAATTGGTCAGTGACAACTGGGGTTGGTGGAGTGGGGAAGGAAACACATAATATACTTAGAATATATGTTATTTCTGAATTAGCGTATGTATATATAACCATTATACATTTTGTCTAAATTTGGCTTTAATTTTCCTCTTCAAATTGATTGAGATTGGACAGAAACACTTTAAATAAACTACATTGCAAATTTTATATTTAGCCTGACCAAACTATGGCTAATTTGTGAACAACCAAAACAACAACCACCAAAAAGCAGGATTTATTTTAAACTTCAAAAAGGATTTATTCGGCTTCTTTCTTTTGTTTTTCCATGCATTGTTTCTCGCAGAGAGCACAATGCCACACCGCACACTCCACGTTTCCCCCGTTTCTATTTAGCCCTTCTAAGAATTGCTCAGCCCGAGAACACTGAGAACATTTGGGCACGTCCAAATACCATGGACTTAACCCCTCCTTGCACAGAAAGGCTCACTGGCTTCTTAGCAGTAGCTTTGCTGGGAGCTGCGGTATTCCAACAGCCCCTAGTGTCGGCTGGGATGATGTGACTTAGGGGTTAAATGCAGTTTGCAGTTTCAAACAAGAAAAGCATGATTTGTTGAAAGAGGCTCCTGAAGAAGAACATGTGAGTAAGAGTTTGCAACATCTGAGAAGGTGGGAGTGCATGCTCAGGGACTCTCAAAAACTCAGATTTGGGCCTGAAATCAGGAGAAAGACTCTACTGGGGTTTCTATGACTCTTGTCAACGTGTAAGCCTTTCTGTTGAAATCCCTGACAGTACTTTTGACAGCATGTTATTATCTTACAATAAAATCTGTCCCCAACCCCCTGGTCCTGCTGCCTCCCCTAGTTTCTAAGAAGGTGTGGAACAGTTAACTGTAGGGGGATGGAGAGTTAAAAAGCAGATTCTAGAAGTTCCTGGTGACTCGACTCTTTCAGGGGCTACGTTGAGATAAAACTCTCTAATTTTGTTTTCATTTCCACTGGAGTTGAAGTAACAACAGCAAGAGAATGCCTCCAGGTTTACAGTTGTATGGCTTATTGTGTATATATCCTATAAAACCGAAAACCATATGGAGAATTCTGCTTTCTTGGCTTTTTGTGTGTGTGTACCAGGAAGTAGTAAAATGTTTTGAGATGCTATTAAGTCCTTAAGTTACAAAATCAAGATTCCACCTTAAAAATTTTCCATACTGTAGTTTGTTGCATAGCCTGGGGTGCTGACTGCCTGCCAAATATCTATCAGAGAGTGATTTATGATATATGATACGGTCCCCAGCCCAAGTGGAGACTGCGTAGTTGAAACATGAGAAAGGGGAGGCCTTGCTCTCTCGAAACCATGATGACTGGTTTCTGTTTGGCTTTTCCGAGAGAACATACAGTACAAAACGTGCCACATTTTACAGCACTAAAACTTTTGTAAGAAACAAAACACAGTTCAGCTAGAAAGACTTAATTTCTCTTTGCCATTTGTTAACTGATGATTGTTTTCACTCCGAGTGTCTGTTGTTCTTTTTCCTCCATTTCCCCTCCCTCGCCCCGCCCCCCCCCCGCCCCCCCCACCCCCCGCTGCTGCTCATCTACCGAGCTCTGAAATAGAATCAAACAGCTCTGTTCTGGTAATTAAAATATTTAAAAATGAAATCTCCACTCCATGTTTTCAATATTTCGTGTGCGTTCCGTTTTACTATGACTAAGAATGTATTGTGATTTCTGGTGTTTTCTGTTCTGCAAATGTTTCCTTTGCATCTGTGAAGAAGTTCATCTCCCATATGGCTTTTAGGACACTTTGCAGTATGCTCAGATAAAGCAATATGGACCTGAAAAGGAAAAGAAAAAAAAAAGAAAGCAACCAGTTCTCCTTCATATCAAAATCTCTGTGGCATTCTGGGTAACTGCAATACAAAGAATAGTGTGATGGTTTGGCTTTCAAAGATACTGTTAGTGACATTTCTACAGGTTGTTTTGATTGTCTGTGAATGCTCAGAGGTTTTTTTTGGTGTAAATGTTTATTGCTTTTTTCTAAATATAAAATAAGTCTACGTTCACTAAAGAAAATTTGGTAAGTGCAGGAGAGTACATGGAAGACAATGTACAATAACCCATTTGGTTTTCCAAATTGTTTTATATCCTTATTTTATTCAGTGTCACCACATTTTTTTTTTTTTTTTTTTTTTTTTTTTTGTGAGGTAGTCTTGCTCTGTCACCCAGGCTGGAGTACAGTTGTGCAATCTGGGATCACTGCAGCCTCCACCTCCTGGATTAAAGTGATTCTTCTGCCTCAGCCTCCCGTGTAGCTGGGATTACAGGCACCTGCCACCACACCCAGCTAATTTTTGTACTTTTAGCAGAGACGGGGTTTCACCATGTTGGCCAGGCTGGTCTTGAACTCCTGACCTCGTGATCCACCCTCCTCGGCCTCCCAAAGTGTTGGGATTACAGGCATGAGCCACCATGCCTGGCTGAAAACATGGTTTGTAATGGCTCCATAATTTATAATAATATTACCATGTGCCTGTTTTCTTATAAGATATTTAGGGTATTTCTATTTTTAATGGAAATATTGTTATAAATAATGTGATAACTGTGAATATGGATATTTGACTATATTCCTTATTACTTCGTTTGGATAGATATTCCAAAACTGGCATTACTAGATCAGAAATTATGAATCTGTTTTAATAACTTTGCTACATACTTTTGTATTGGTTTATAAAGTCTCTGCCTATATGTTACTACCACCACTATATGTGGAGTGTATGTGAATTTCATCCTCAAATTCTTCAATATTCTAGTAGTTGGTAGTTTTTTTTACATCTTTGCCATTTCAACACATATAAAATAATAAAATTAATATCAATATGTTCCTAATTATTAAAACAACATATTTTTCCCCTTGTATGTAGTCCATTAATGCTGAAGTTTAGTGGCTTGGTTTAATAACCTTTCCCCAAACCCATATTCTGTATAACAGAAATTTCTTTGGAAAAATTTCAGAATATACATCTCTTTGTAATAACCTGGGAAATAATTTTTCTATTAGGACATTTGCATACTGCATGGAAATCTGGCCAGAACTTGAACAGATGGTTCCAAAACTTGGGGTACCTTAAACATAAACATCAGTGTAACTTGGGATCTTCTGCAAGGTCATCCGCAAGGACTGTGAAAGTTCTGCTTCTTGGTATCATTTCCTGACAGGTGTGTGTTAATGTTTCAGGAGTATACTGGGGTGTACTGCTTTTTTGTTCCAGATTCTGCTCACAAACATGTCATTTATTTGATCACTGATTGTTGAAATTAGGATGCTCTCAATAAGGCATCTTTGGATCATGTTTATCTCAAAACTGTTTCTACTAAAGACTTTTGTGACTTGCTTTCATGTATCAGGGTTACTGCTAATGTGTCCCTAATACTTTGCTGAGAAGGTGAAAGTGGTAGTTGAAGTCACTTTGAAGTCAGTCCTAGGAATGCCTCTCAAATTCTCCCTGGTTTTCTATTTTCTAAGTTACCATTTATTGAGCACCTCTTGCATGCCAGGCACATTTCACACTTGATCTCGCTTAAGCACTATTACAATCCAATAGAGTTTGGATAATGATGCATTTTCACAGGCAAAAGTAACCTCAGAGAGATTAAGTCATTTGCCCGGAGACATAGAGATTATAAATAATTGTTGATAAATACACAGAGGCTCAAGATTCCTGTTTGGTAATTACAGAGGCTGTAGAAATAGACATGTCAAGGGCTCTCAACTACTGAGTCAACTGGGAATCTTTTAATTATTTACATCCAGGAAAAATCTTTTACCTATTCCCGGAATAAAATATAACATGTTTTAAGGTCATTTTCCAAACTTTCTTGCTTTAGGTTAATCATTAGTGAGAGACCCCAACATTTCTCAGATTGTGTGCAAACCCTGAAATGATAGCAGAAATTTACAAGTGACCCCAGACTGTTAGATTTATCCTGCAGCTTGGGTTGAGCACCTTAAATTTATATCCATATATGTCTTGCAAATTCTTTTGCTTTGTGGCTTAGTAGCAAGGCGTTTACCCTCTGGACAGTGCAGTCAGGTGTGCCCATAAAAACAGAAGTTGATCATTTATGAAAGCTGACTGTGGAATAAGCTAAAGGTGCTTTGAGGACATGCTTTTAGTGTCCACTCTTAGAAACCTGTATTTCAACTTCCCTGGGGCTCAGGATTTTAAAGATCAAGCTTCCTAGCCTCTTCAGCCTCTGCAAGTTCAGATAACCTGTTGCTATTTTTGAATATAAATAGGCCTTATTAGGGATTAAAAGAACTGCCCAGAGGTTTTTCCCCTTTTCTCATTTTGGTGTTTGGATTGTCAGCGGAAGTCTTGAGCTTTGAGACTTGGCAAGGCAGCGCCTTCAAACAAACATCCTGTGGACAAAATTGTCTGGCCCAGCACTCAGTGTTCCAGGATGATTGACAGGAAGCAGCATGTGTTGGGAGGAGGGAGGATGGACACTCTGAGCACGGTGGCTTCCAGTTCCCTCAAACAATAGCCAAGCTCCCAGGGAGCCTCACACCTTCTTTTTCCCATCTACTGGGGTGGTGGGGGTTAGGGAGGATGTGGGCTGGGCAGGAGGTGAGAGGAACCTTGGAATTCAACCCAGCAATTACAAATAACCGACCAAAAGCTTTTGATAACACTTCAACTTGAGGGATAGAAAGATACAGATATGCAGAGATCTGGGATGATGCTTGAATCAAGCAGTGGCCCAGAAGGAGCCATCCAAAGCTAAAGCCAACACTGGTCACCTTGCGGAATGGGGCTTGATGAAGTCAGCAGAAGTGAGGAGAGATCTGGAAGGGTGAAAAGAAGTGAAATGAAACTCACATGTAAAAGAAAATGAACATTTAAAAAAAAAATCCAGCTATGTGCCAGGATTTTGCATATGTGTTTGCTTTTGGTCTTATTGCAGGTATTTGAGGCAGGTATTATATGAATTCTTTCAGATGAAACTGAGGCTCAGAGAAGCTAAATAAAATTATCCAATGTGACAAACTTGGACCATGGCACAACTAGTATTTGAGTTCCAGTCCTTTGGACCCTCAAAACCCATGCATTTTCCTCTATCACATTTCCTCTCTAAACTTGTCTAAATCCTACCCTCTTCTTTCTCTGCTTCAATCCTGGTGGGGAATATATAGAAGAGAACTTACCACCCTAGCTCAGTCTCCTACAACCTCCAATTTATATCTTCCATTCCTGTCTTCCCAAACCGTTCGCCGTTGTCTGAATCATCAGGTATTTCCATATCTCTGGGTCTTTATCATGTTGTTTTCTCTGCTGCAATGACTTTCTCTTCATTCACCCTAATACAATCTAACATGCACCCTTCAAAGTACAGTTCAAATGCCAACTTCTTCAAACAGCTCATGTATCTTACTGTCTCTCACTCTCCCAAGGAGGATTAGTACCTTCCTGACACTGTAGTTGTACAGTAATTTGTGTCTATCTCTGTTATAATTATCACATGTTACTTGGAACCTGAATATCCCTAGTTATTACTAAATCATGAACAACAGTAACTGAAATCACCATAAAATCTAGACCTATCTTTTGGTGACGTGATGATGGCCCATTTGGGCAAGTGCTGGGCTTCAATCCTAACATTGATAGAAGGAGATCTATCCCTCTATCTCTGAGAGTCCCCAATTGATTCCTTACCATAGTTTATGAATTAATACAAGAAGAAAGGGTGGGCAGAGACATTGGAGGAACAGTGGAAAACTGACTGTCTGTCCAATTCCTTCCTTCCTTCCTTCCTTCCTTCCTTCCTTCCTTCCTTCCTTCCTTCCTTCCTTCCTTCCTTCCTTCCTCCCTTCTATAGTTACTGAGTATCACCTAAGAGTTTTCTGCTAGGGTAGATGCTGAGGACACAGTGGTGAGCAGAACCTACACTTCTTCTGCTGCTGTGGAGTTAGAGTCCATTGAGGAAGACAAACATTACAAATACAACTCACAAAACATACAATCGTGAACTGTACTAGATGCTATTTAAAAAAATGACCAAGGGGCTACATGAACCTAATTCTGATGGACTTGACCTAGTCTCAGGAACAGGTAGGTGGTGGTTGACAGCCTAAAGTGAACTTTCAGGAAAAGGAGTTAAATCCATCTGAAAAGTGATCAGGTTGCCACTAAATCTTTAAAGGCAAGAGGTGTTGCTGTTGTTCATAGAAGACAAGGTACAGAGGGAGTGCCTCTTCCACCAGGAAGAGGAGAGATAACAGTCTCATAAAAGAATGCTCTGTTTTTGGCACTTCCAAGATTTGGCTTATATGATGAAATCTCAGAATAGAAAAAATAGAAAAGTGCACACCTCCTATTCTCAGAATCGAAAGAATAGCAAGGTGCCCACTTCATATTCTTTCATGCTCAGTCAGAAAACCAGTAGAACATTGAAAGTTGATGATGAAATTCATGAATTTTTTTTTCAAGTTGCATTCTCCCTAAAACCTCCCACGGCTATATAAAGTCAGCTTTTGTGATAGATATGTATGTATGTATACACACATATACGTTATATATCATTGTCTGTTTATTAAACCTCTTCCCTTCAATTTGCGGCAGGACTAATTGTTTTTTGTTTTATACATTCTTAGGTTTGTTGAAGATGGAGGGAAAATGAGGGGTGGGAATGGAGGTGATAAAATGGCCCTCTCAGAATTATCTCATGCATCAAAATACTTAGGGGTAATTCACGGACTGTAGCCTTTCACATGAACATCCCATATGGGGCCTTCTCTGGCTGTGTGAGCCTTGCAGAGAACTTATGATTTGGAGAGGCCCAGTGGCTAGCATGCCAGAGGCAGATGCTGGAGCAGAGATGACACTCCCAAGACACTACAAGCCAACGTGCTGTTTATCTACATTCTCTGGGAAGTCATGGAGATATGATTCAACCATATGTTCACACACAACGTGAAACCTTCATGAGACATAGGCTGCTTGCCAGGTGCCCATCTCCCTTCCTTCTTTTCTATTCTTCCTCTGAAGAACTGATTTTGGTGAATCATAGGGACCAAATTGGGGAAGTTATATTGTATTTTCTTTAGTATTTGAAATGGTTGTGATACATCTAGATTTGTAAAAGTTTACATTCTCAATACTTCTGTTTAGAGAACAAAATCAAACTTCCATAATTTGGCATTAAAAACATTAAATACACCTCCCACCATTATCTACTCTGACTCCTTGTCTGAGGCAATCTAGTCTCCTTGATCTTGGAACAGTCCTGCTCTCTTTGTTCCTGCTGTTACATCGACCAGGGCTGACCAACACCCACATGTACCGCATTCTCTACCCACCTCCGGTCTATCCTCTTTAAAGGCCCTACCTGGTTCCCAGTGCCTCCCCCTTAGCACTTCCAGGTTGTCTGGCAACTTGTCCTGTGCAGGTTTCTGAAAAAGCTTGCTTTGCTGTTATTGTATTGTTCTGGAACTCAGGTTATTATTTTATTTTTCCACTTCAGATTCTCCACTGTCTCCTGGTCTCCATAAGAGCTGGGACCTTTTCTTTTATATTTTTATCACCTTGGCTGCTTGAAGCACTGTGTAATCTGAGCAAATCATATGTCTTTAATAAATCACTTGTTTATTTATTGAAGAGATCGTTTTCTTCACTTAAACTACCAGAAGAGGGGTCAAGGAGGAGAGAACTGATATCTATTGACAAGATATCGTAATAAGGCACAGGGATAAGATTTTTTAGATATAATCTTATTTAATGTATTCCCAGACCTGGTAAATTAATTATTTTTATATCCATTTTACAGATACAGACATTTCACTGAGAAGTTTTGTGCTATTTGCCTGGGATCATATAGAATATGTGTCAAAGCTTGGTTATCTTTATTCCCCACAAAAATGTATTCATTGAAATAGCCATGAAATAAATGTTCACTGGAGTGCCTGTGTCAGGTAGTAGAGAAACAACGATGAGCCAGAATCTACCCAGGACTTGTTTTCATGGTAGTCAGGTGAGTGGGAAAATATCTGCAAACCAAACAACCACCTAAATAAATGTGAAGCTGCAAATGTGAACAGTGCCAGGACACAGAGATCCACCTATTAAGAGAGTATACAATAATAGGGTATTTGACCTGTTCAGGGAAGGAAGGAAACATTTCCTCATTGAAGTCATACTTGAGCTGGATATGTAGGCTGAGGAAGAGTTTACTCAGGGAAAGGAAAAAGGTCATATTCAGAGAGAGGCCCACAAGTGCAAAGGCCCTGTGGTAGGAAAAAGCATGGCAAGTAAGGAAGACTGAAAGATTCCAGGGTGGCTGGAGTGTGTGTGCCTGGGTGTGATTGTGTGTGTGTGTGTGTGTGTGTGTGAGAGAGATAAGGTGTGAGGCTAGAAATATATGGCTTTCTGGTTGTTTCTCCATTTAGCTTAAAAACAGGCATGATGGCTCACAATTGTAATCTTAGCACTTTGGGGGGCCAAGGCAGGCAGATAACTTGACTTCAGGAGTTTGAGACCAGGCTGGGCAATATGGCAAAACCCTATCTCTACAAAAAATTTTTAAAAAATTAGCCAGGTGTGGTGGTGTGCACCTGTAGTCCCAGCTACTTCGGAGGCTGAGGTGGGAGGATTGCATGAGCCTGGGAGGTTGAGGCTGGAGTGGGCCGTGATTGCACCACTGCACTCCAGCCTAGGCAACAAAGTAAGACTCTGTTTCTAAATAAATAAATAATACAGTGAATCCATTCAAGAGATTCCAGTCTATGAATGACATGATGATTTTAATGCAGACAGCAGATGGAAGTGAGGCAAGAGTGGAAGAGGGTAAGCCAAGCAGGAGGCTATCGTAGCAGTCCTGGTGATCAATAAAAATAGCTGGACTAATAAATAAAGAGTGGTGGGAGTGTAATGAAGAAAAAGGGATGATTTTGGAAAGTAGTTTAGGTTGTCCAATTGAAAGGACTTATTCATGGATTGGATATACAGATGAGGAAGAAAAGGTGACAGAGATGACACTGGAATTTTTGCCTGCAAAGCTTGCTGAAGTGTAGGACTATTCTTTGTATAGGAAACTGTGAAAGGCAATCAGATATGAGGTGGAAGTTTATAACAGATTTAGATGCATTGCAAGGTATCTTTTAGACATTGAAATGGGATGCTAATTTGGATATGCATGTCTGAAGTTTAAATGAGAGGTCTGTCCTGAAGATAGGAATTTATGACTCTATATAGAGGTAGTTTTGAAAGTCATGAGCATGTACAAGGTGGCTGGAGGAGAACTGATCCATGGGGGAGTGATGCTGAATCAGGAACTGCTGGAGGCATCAAGGACACAGTGTCAATGATACTCAGTCCCTGGATTGAAAGTGCTTGCCACTTAGTGGGCTGAACTTTGATTTATCACATTCCAAAGCCCACAGTGTTTTAGTGACATCATCCTTTGAGAAAGCAAAGGCTAAACTGAGTAGGAGTCAATGCTGTAGTTCTTGACCTTTAAGTTTTTTTTTTTTTTCATTTTTAGCTTTGTGGTTTCCTGCCACTGTTTTGGCATGCTTGTTGTTGAGATTGAGAAATAGTAGTGTATATTATATTTGGCAATTATGCTCATAATCTGAAAGTGTCTGTGTGAGCTTAGGAGGTGTAAACTTTTTACTTCGCAAACAGGAAAACAGAGGTCCAGGCAGGGCCAGCGGTGTTTTGAGTGAGATCACCAAAGGCCCAGAAATAAAGAGTAGAATCCATGACATCTCAACTCCAGAAGTACTTTCTGTGCCTCTGAAACATGATGCTTCACTTAGGTTTTGATTTTTTTTTTCACAAGACTAGATAGAAAAAGAAGTTGGTGTTGCTGTCCCAGATGGACTCCTGATCTGTCCAGGTGCTCTAGATCCTGACCATCCTAGTAATCATTAGTACCAGAAACATCAGGATCAATCATCACATTTGCAAACTAAAAACAGTGAAGGTGGAAGCTGCAAATCACTTCCAATCCAATAGCACACCATCCATGGTAATAGAAATGAACCACGACAGGACTAGTTTCACAGTAGTTGAGAAGACAAATTTTCAAAAGCAAATATTGACCTAAAGAAACTTCCAGGAATTAGTGGTTCTCCAAAATAATTTGTATTCAAGGGTGATGCGATTTTTAAAAGTCATTTGTTTGAACAAGGAACATTTCCATTTGAAAAAAATATTCAAACAACGCAGGAAGTACCCAGTGAAAAGAAGCCTCCGTTACAGCGCTGCTCCCCAGAGCCCGGTCTCCTTCCTCTGAGGCAACAACTGTTACTAGTATTTTTGTTTATTTATCTAGAGATACTCCATGTATATCTTCCTTTTATAAACAAATGGTAGCTTGTGATGCATGGTGCTTTTTGCCTTGTTTTTTTCTCTAGGACATAATTCCCTATCTGTATATACAGATCTGCCTTGTTCTCTTTGGTGGCTTCAGAATACTTCATTGCAAGTGTCCCCTAACTTTTTGAACCAGTCCTCCACCAATGGATGTTTAGGTTGTTTCTAATCTTCCGCAATTAAAACAGTGATGAAAGGAATATCCTTTTATCATCTTTACATATGTAAATATATGTATAGGAGAAATTTCTAGATGAATGATTGATGGGTGAAAGGGCATATATGTATTCACAACTTCGATAGATATTACAAATATTCCTTTAAAGATGTTGAATTAATTTTTACTCCCGCAAAACATATGTGGGGGTGCTTGTTTCTCCCAACCACTTGTCAAATTATCATTTGGTCATTTCACTAAAATGGGAAATGCCTGTAATGATTTTTAAGCTATCTGTTTTGCCCCAACTTCTTGCTTGCTCAGGAATCAGAAGGTTTCCAGGTTCTGCTCTTATGGCCACTCAGAGAGATTTCAGAATATCTTAGTTCTCTCTTTGGCAACTGACCTAACTTTTATGCAACAAAGAAGGGAGAAGAGAGTTAACATTTATTGGATGGTCTCAAATGTTTTGTGTTCATTTAGCTAATATTTGTTGAACACCTACTCTGTGGGCTGTTTTAGGTTCTAGGCATGTATCAGAGAACAATGCGGACGTAGACTCCTGACCTCTAGGAACTTACATTCTAGCAGGGGAATGAGACATTAAAAAATACGATAAACACTCAAATTAGAAGGTGGTAAATGTGGAAATACAAAAAATGTAGAATAATATAATGGAGATTAGAAGAACAATAAATTTAGGGGATTAGGTAGGATGGCCAGGGTGATCCTCATTGAGAAGGTAATACTTGATTAAAGACTTGATGGTGCTGGGAAGTTAGCCAAGAGACATCTGAGAGAAGAGCCTTCCAAGCAGAGATTATAGG
Organism: Hylobates moloch; assembly: GCF_009828535.3. Taxonomy (NCBI): domain Eukaryota; kingdom Metazoa; phylum Chordata; class Mammalia; order Primates; family Hylobatidae; genus Hylobates; species Hylobates moloch. Next base: position 64,572,155 of record NW_026652294.1, read on the forward strand.
CAGAGTGAAAGCTCGAAGGTGAGTGTGTGCTTGAGGCTTCCAATGTGACTGGTGTGAGTGGGAGTGGGGGAGGGAGAGAGAGAAAGGGAGAAAAGGAGATACAGATTTGATAAAGCCTTACAGGGCAATCATTCAGTGAGAGTGAAATGCAGCAGTACTGCAAAGTTTTGAGCACAATAGAGACATAATCTGATACATGTTTCAAAAAGTAATGACTTTTTCTTTTCTTTTTTGAGACAGAGTCTCAATCTGTTGTCCAGGCTGGAGTATAGTGGCATGATCTCAGCTCACTGCATCCTCTGCCCCCTGGGTTCAAGTGATTCTCCTGCCTCATCCTCCCATGTAGCTGGGATTACAGGTGTGTGCCACCATGTCTGGCTAATTTTTGTATTTTTAGTAGAGATGGGGTTTTGGCATGTTGGCCAGGCTGGTCTCGAACTCCTGACCTCAGGTGATCCACCCGCCTCCGCCTCCCAAACTGCTGGGATTACAGGCATGAGCCGCCACTCCTGGCCTCACAAAGTATGACTTTGAATGCTGTGTTGAATAGTAAATATGACAAGATTCCCTGAGGGGTTGCGCATAAGATGTCAGAGGAAAAGAGAAGTTAAGAACAACTCCAAATTTCTCAAAGAACTTAAAACAGAATTCCCATTTGACCTGGCAATCCCATTGCTGGGTATATACCCAAAGGAAAATAAATCATTCTACCAAAAAGATGCATGTACACTTATATTCATTGAAGCACTGTTCACAATAGAAAAGGCATAAAATCAACCTTGGTGTCCACTAACAGTGAATTGGATAAAGAAAATGTGGTATGTATACACCATGCGATACTATGCAGCAATGAAAAAGAATGAGATCATCTCCCTTGCAGTAATATGGATGCAGCCGGAGGCCATTATCCTAAGTGAATTAACACAGGAACAGAAAACCAAATACTTCCTCTTGTCACTTATAGGTGGGAGCTACACGTTGGTACACATGGAAACAAAGAGGGGAACAATAGATATTGGGGCCTACTTGAGGGTGGAGGGAGGGAGAGGGACAAGGGCTGAAAAACTACCTATTGGGTACTATGCTTACTATGTAGGTGAAAGAGAATTTATATCCCAAACCTCAGTGTCATGCAATCTACTCATGTAACAAACCTGCATACGCACCCTCTGAATCCAAAATAAAAGTTGAAATTATTTTTACATAAGAACGACTCCAAGATTTTTGTCATGAGTTACCATCAACTGATATGGTAAAGCTCACAGATATAGCACAATTTTGGGAGGAAACTAGAAGTTCACTTTTAATCATGTTGTATTGGAAACATCTATTAGATATCCAAGTGGAATGTCAAGTAGGAAGATAGATAAATGAGCCTGGAGAGAGAGATCTGAAGAAGGAGGAAAAGCAAGAGAGTTACATATTATATCTCATTTAATTCTCATGGGAGCAGGTGATGCTATCTTCAGTTTACAAATAGAGAAGCAAGCTCAGAGTGGCTTGCTCTGACTTATCTGCATTCAAAGCCCATCATCAGCCTCCAGAAGTACATGGCATCAATTTTTCTGCCATACAGGTTCTATATTCCAGGATTTGTTCAAGGTTCCTTGTCATAAAGAACTTGGGAGAATCCCTTGAACCCGGGAGGCAGAGGTTGCAGTGAGCCAAGACCGCGCCATTGCACTCCAGCCTGAGTGACAGAGTGAGACTCTTTCTCAAAAAAAAAAAAAAAAAAAAAAAAGAACTTGAGACCTGCTGGTTACACGTGGGGAGGCAATAGATGTAGGTGAGAAAGGGATAGAGTGCGTGCTATGGATGCAAAACCCCAAGGTCTGTGGACCACCCTGAGATGACAGTCCCTCGTGCAGAAGGCACTTTGTGTAGAAGGAGTAATCTGGGGTACCACAGTTTACCCTAGTGCAAGCCTATTTCATAGTACCTAGTTTTTTCTTCCAGCTGTGTTCTGTTGGCCTCACTAATGTCATAATAAAAGAAGCTCTCTGTTTATTTCTGATATCTCAAGATGCTTTATCAACAATGTGGTTACGTTGTTGGTCATCCCATAGATAAACTCAGATCCCTCTACCTTCCAAGTGTGAGAAGATTTTGTTCTACAGTCGCTTCTGTGAGATCACCACAGCCCTGGCGAACCGAGAGGGAGGAACTTTGTGCCTTTGAAATGTGATTCACAGTGCTTGATAAAGTGCCAGTATTCTCTAAAGTAAGTCAATATCACAGGCCTTGTATTCTTAATTTGGTGTTTGGGCTTCTTGTTTTGAATTTTTCACTTATTTATCATAAATAAGATTTTGAGAGTCCATTGAAAAAATTATGCAGTGGGTAAGGATTCAGGATTTGAAGCCAAGTAGCTCCATCAATTATTACCTGTCTGACTTGGGGCAAGTTATTTAAGTCTCAGTTTTCTTAAATGTTATTGTGTAGACAACGATATGGTTTGTTTAACAGAGTCAAGAGGATTACTAAAAGAGATAATAAATGTAAATTCTTAGTACTACTCCTTGCACAGAGCAGTGATAAAAAATAGTTATTGTAAGTAGCCTCAAGCTAGAATATATTAATAATAAGATATATAAATAGTTTATATAATAAGAGTTCCCAAAATATTCTATTTAAAATGAAAACCCTTGTATACAACAGTAGCTTGTAAATATTTTCAGCAACAGCACTTTATTCAAATGAAATTTCAAACAATTTCAACTTATAAAATATATAAATAATATTAAAATGATTTAAAATATAAAAGTATTTTTTAAAAAACTAAATGTATACAAACTGTTAAAAAACCAATTGATGAGAACCATGGACCTGTTTGGATGAGCATAAATACTTCAAATGGGAGTTAGGTGACAGTGCTGGTCCCATACCCACGCCAGCATCCAGCTCATATCTACATTTTATTTTGGGTGCAACATATCAAGAAAATCCTGGTGCACACAGATAAGTAGTTGCTGATTGTGACTTAAAAAAAAAAAACTTACCTTGCAATTCTTAAGATACACTTCAAATAAACTGAGCTAGTAGCCCGAAAGGTAGGTAGTAGGAAAATTTTATTTTGAAATTGAATCACAAATAATTTGAGAGCAGATGAATTGCTCATATTTATTGTTGATAAAAAAGACCCAGACTTTCAATAGACACTAAAACATTTATGTGTCACCCATGTGAGACTTTCCATATGATTAGGGGCTATAAAAAATCTTTATTATTCTCTAACTAGACTTATTTTGCATTTCAAGCCCCTTTTTACCCCAGGAGGTTTGAAATAAGTTTCAGGCAATTCAGGGTCTTCTCTCCTCTCCATGGGGTTGTGTCTATTTCTCCTGGGTGCTATGTTGTGTCCAGGCGAGGTGGGGCATCTGGTCCCCCATTATCAACCATTCATGCTGGTTCCCCGAGATATGATGTCCTTATCTGGACAGTGGTTTCTTGTTCACCCACATCACTTCCTTCTAGTGCTGCCTATATGACCTCTCTAGACTCAACTTCTTTCTATTTTCTCCCTCCCTTCTCTTCATGTCATCATGCCCTCTGTGGCACATGGGAAACAGTCTGTAGAACTGACCACTTCAGCCTCATGATAAATGTGTGAGGGCTTTCCCAGACCCCTCTGCTAGATTGCTTGTAACTTACCTTCCAGCTCCTGCCCCTGCTGCGTGCTAGAGACAGGTGGGTCCTTCAACTCTCTGGGCCCAATTAGGAAATGAACAGCAAGTACCCTCTGCTTTTGAGGACCCTAAACTCATCCTCTAGCTACATAACCTCTCCTAGATTCAGTCTTGGGTTTGGTACAGAGATTCTAGCCACCCGACCCAGTATGACAGTATGAAACTCACAACCTTACATCTGACATTCTTTTTTTTTCTTTGTCTGTGGTTCCTTCCTTCCTTTTTTTTTTTTTTGAGGCAGGGTCTCTTGTCACTGAGGCTGAAGTGCAGTTGTACAATCACAGCTCATTGCAGCCTCGACCTCCTGGGCCCCAGCTGTTCTCCCGCCTCATCCTCCCAGGTAGCTGGGACCACAGGTGTAGGCTACCATGCTT
>NW_026652294.1:64576314-64656826 GCF_009828535.3 Hylobates moloch
AAGTGCAGGGATTGCAGGTGTGACCCACCACACCTGGCCTCATCTACAAATATTTACTCAATGCTTACATCTTGTGCTGGGAAGTACAATCGTAGAATTAGAGAAATCTATACCCCTATCTCGTGGAGATTAAATTCTAGTTGAGAAGACAGACAATGAACAAATGCATACTAAATATATAGTCCATTAGGTAGTGGTATTGTGGAGAAAAAATAGTGCAGGGAATAGATTTAGAATCTCTTACCTCCTGAGTGTGAGGTGGGAGATTGCAATTTTAAATAGTGTGCTTTGGGTAGGCATCACTGAGCAAAGACCCAAAACACGTGAGAGAAACCCCCTCTCTGGGGAAGAGCAGGCAGAAAATATCCCAAGTGCAAAATCCCCAAGGCAGCATCATGCCTTGGGTGTCTGAGCAATAGCCAGGAGATCTGTGCAGCTGGGGTGGAGCCGGCTAGATGGACTAGCCCTGGAAGATGAATTCAGCAAGGCAAACGGGATAGGGGTGGGCCAGCTCTTGTAGGTCACAGAAAGGGCTTTAGCCTTCTCAGAAGACAACCCACTATTGGAAGATTTTGAGACATATGATCTGAGGAGCAAGATCTTACTTAGTTTTAAAAGAATCATTTTGACTGTTGGGTTGAGAATGGACTATCATGGAAAAAGGTCAGAGGAAGGAAGATTAATTAGGAAGCTATCGCAGCACTCTGAATGACAGACGATGGTGACCCGCATAGGGTGAAGGCAGTAGAGGTCATCAGAAGTGGTCATTTGATGCTAGATTTGGATCTGAGATGTGCGGGAAGAGATCAGTCAGAAAGACTCTAAGACATTGGCAAGATGGTGTTGCCCTTAAGGAGTTGTAGAAGATGGCAGAAAAGACTAGTTCAGGAGGCAGGGGTGAGGAAGATCAAGACTTTGATTTTGGACACATTGTGGTTAAGATGGATATGAAATAGGCAGCTGGATACATAAGGCTGGAGTTTAGGATGGGTGTGTGTATGTGGTGGGGGGGTGTATAAATTTGAATATGCTTTTAATTTTGAATTAATTTAATTTAAATTTAGATTTAATGAATGCCATTTAAATTTTGAGTTGATTTAGTTTTGAATGTTTTAGAACTGTGTTAAAAATAAGTCTTAATTAAATACATTAATAGTTATTAATTTATTTATAATTAAATATATAAATTAGATAAAATTAATTAGAATAAGGCTTAAAATAACTTAAGAAATCTATTTAAAAATGAATTTAAATCATACCTGTGAAATTCCTGAAGTATAGTTGTAGAACTTGCATGGAGCTCAGTTTTAAACGTTGGTGTGCTCTTGATGTAAAAAGTACTGTTTGGTAATACAGTCATCACAATCAATTTTCTTTGGTATGTGATATGGCAAGAAGAAATAATAGGACTTACCAATCTATGCCCCAAAGGGACTTATCTAAGTAATATTTATATTCTCCACTTTTTAATCCATTTCTCAGAAAAGTAGCTAAATTTTTCTTACATTGTTGAATATGAAGATGTGAACCACCAACTGCTGAGGGCCACTCTTGAGGGAACATGTACAGTGGGACAGACCACTCATTCCCTTTCAGGGTCATATTGGTTCAGCCTAATGAAGAGATTTTGTGTTATGTGCAAGTTGTCATGATGTGCTTTTTAAAAATAGTGTCACTGACACATATCCACTAAAATAAATTAACTTTTCTATCTTGACTGACTCACATTCTAGAAACAGCAACTTCACATGCCAGTGATGATATGAGCCATGGGGATGGGTAGGAGTGGAAACACACCAGCAAGAAGATGACAGTGCCAGAGGCCTTTTAATAGTTTTTACCAGAGCAGTGCAGAGGTTATGAGAATAAACCTAGGCTTTTACAAGCCTGGGTTATAATTCAAGCTCTGTTGCTTTCTGGATGGGCAGACTTAATTTCTTCAAACTCAAGTATTCAGACAAAAAATATAATGGGGAAGAATTACAACTTTCTGTTGTGAAGAACTAATGAGTAAATGCTTGCAAAATACTTAGAGCAGCATGTTGCACATAGCCAGCTCTCAATAAATGATGGCTATTATTATTGGTAACTCTTTTAAAACTAAATGTTTGGTCTCTTGAAATATCTTAAGCAGGGATGGTTTCAGATTGTCATCTGCTCTTAATTGGTGAGCAGGCCTGCCACCCCAGGCTCAGATTTAAGCTGATACAGACAGCCCTAGTGAAAATGAGCCTCCACATCATTAAATCTATAGTTGAATCACTTCTACTGCACACTTGAACACACACATTTCATCTTTCTTGGCTATTTGGACTTACTAAGCATTTCTGTAATACTTGTTTTCTAAGTTGGCTGCTTCTCATTAGTGGTTCCTCACATCACCCCATGTGAAAGATGAATACAACAGTCCATATTTTACAGACCAGGAAATTGAGGTACAAGTCAGCCTAGTGTGGTTTGGCCAAAGGCACCAGAAAATTAAGCCCTGGAACTCCAGAATGTCTCACTATTGAGTTATGGTTGACTTGATGAAGGAGAATGTTCTCCATAGTGATTCAGAGCATTCAAATAAAACACAAAAGTGATGTCCTCTTCTTTGCCTAATAGCAAATATACTACCTATAGTCATAAGATGGCAGCCAGAGAACCACTGTAAGATCGAATCTGATCAAGTCGCTTTTCTATATAAAACCTTGTTCTGGCTCTCCATGACCCCAGGATAAAGTCTATCTTCTTAATGTGGCATATGTGGCCTTCCCTGTGCTCCTCTGCCTCCTGCTGTCAGCCTCATCACTCACTCCTTCTGTCTTCACTCCAGCCATGCTAAAGACTTTCAGGTCTCTTAATGTGCCTTTGCACATAAAATGTAGAAAAGAACCTGGCTCTGTCTTATTTCCTCTCCTTTAGTTGTATGTCCCCGTTTTCCAAGAAGTCTCCCTAGATTTCTCAAGGCTGGATGAGTTGCCGCTTCTGTATACTCTTACAGTACATGAGATTTATGCCACTGATCTCACTAAAACTGTATTTTAAATCAGCCTGTCCCGTGAGCCTGTTATCTCCTTCAGGACAGTAATTATACCTGCTTCATTGTAGATCCCCAGCTCCTAGCACCATGCCTGCAAACAGTAGAGATACAATAAATACTCTTTTGATTGTATGAATGAGCAATATGCTTTGTGATTTGACATTTTCCATTTCCCGAAATGGATAAATACTTTGTGTCAGACACTTTGATAAGTACTAAAGTACAATACGTTATGGTTTGAAGATTTAACAGTGGAATTTCTGGCAACTGCAAGGAGGGAGGTGAGGTGACCTATGAAGCCTATTAGTGTGGGTGTTTGCATTGAGATATATCTCAACCTGGTCTCTTGGTCTTTAATAGGTATTGTCCAAGTGACCATATATTATAGTTATCCAAACTGGTACAACTTTGACAGTGGAAGTGGGCAGTATTGATAATTGTATTTTGACAATACGCATAGACCAGGGCTATCCCAGCAGAGTGAGTGTGTGGTCACTCTAGGTATATGGATTACCCGAATGTGCTGTTGGTCCTGAGCTAAATGCCTGGTTTAACTGATCCATCTAATGGACTTAAAGCTGCTGCTGGTGAGAAATCTCACAGTTGTACTGACCAAAACAGCTAAGAGACATGTAGCAGTCACTTTGCGACATATGGCTTGACTTCCTCTTCCTGAGGTAGCTCTAAACATAGTGGTAGTTATATCTCAGTGACAGTAGCAGGTGAGAGTGGCCGTTAAGCAGTAGTTCTGTCGCTCAGTAAAAGTTTTGGCACCTGGATTTGAACATGAAGGATTCTAACTGGGGAGCTGAAAGATTTCCAGATCAGCCGAATTGCTCAAAGCTGCCAAGTTGGCCTGAGAACCTTCTTTTGTGGGTGAGATATGAATGATAGTTGAAACTGCTCCTTAGCTGGAAAATGCAATTTAAGCATATGTTTAAAAAAGCAATAATTAAAATATTACTTTTTCAGAGCTCTGCGGTGCTCCTGAATCCATGGCTGTGCCAAATGCTTAGCTGTGCGGAGGGTGATTATCTTTCAAGGCCAGGACAGTAGCTCCCCAGTCACTGCAGTGTAGCTCTCAGCCTTGGCATGAGCTTAGGAGGTAAAAGAGGAGGACTTACATATTAGCAATAAAGGTGAACATTTCTAACACCTAGAAAGTGTTGAAATTCTGGTTAGCGTGCTTATCTTGTTTTGGCAAATGTCCTATATTAAATAGGAGGTGGCATGTTCCCTTTATTAAATTTCTCTTTTCTTTTCTGATAGGATTTCTCCAAATTTATGTCCATTATTTATGCCTAGAAAAAATTAATAATTTGTAGCTAACACATTCATTGACATAATGCAATGTTAGTTGCTGTTGTAATGGTCTTGGATAGGAGTTAGAAATTCCTTTGTATTAATAAAAGTTTAGGAAATGTATTATTGTTTAAATATTCCACACAAATGAACATAGATGGAGACAGCAAAATAAAAAACAAAACAAAACAAGACTCCGTGAAGCTGGTTGAAAACGTTCACACCCTGAGATGTCAGCTTGCCATCCCATCTTACCCTTTATTTAGTCTTATGTTAGTGTCTATTTTTTTTAAGACTGAATTGACCCTAGGTGCGTTTATAAAATGACATTTTAAATTCCCTAATTCAAACTTCTAAGTCAGAGCTATAATGTTGCTTTAGGGCTGAGTTCCTCCAGGAGGAAAACAGCAACAAAACAAAATATTTAAAAAGGTAGTTGCCGCATGAGTCAATTATGCCAGTTACGTGCCATGTCCTTTTTGGGAAAGAACAGTGCACTGTGTGCAGAAAAGAAAGTGACCCATTGCTTGGTATAAAGAACTGTAATTGATGGGATATCTATGAATATAATGTATTTGGAAAGCAAATTGTTGTTTACACTCTTTATGACTTTCCTTGGCCGAACAACTGTAGGTATTTCACGCCAAGAAGGACTGAGGGATTTAGGACAGGAATTAGGAAGGAAAAGTCACCCTTCCAATGAAGGAAAAAAATGGCACTGGGCGGGATGTGGTGGCTCACGCCTGTAACTCTAACACTTCGGGAGGCCGAGACGGGTGGATCACTTGAGCCCAGGGATTCAGGAGCAGCCTGGGAAACATGGTGAAATCCTGTCTCTACAAAAAATACAAAAATTAGCCAGTCCTGGGGGCATGTGCCTGTAGTCCCAGCTACTGGTTGGGTTGTGGGAGTGGTGTGTGTTGAGGCGGGAAAATGATTGCTTGAGCCTGGAAGGTTGAAGCTGCAGTGAGCCTTGATGGCACCACTGCACTCCAGACTGGATGACAGAGCAAGTCCTTGAAGAAAGAAAGAAAGAAAGAAAGAAAGAAAGAAAGAAAGAAAGAAAGAAAGAAAGAAAGAAAGAAAGAAAGAAAGAAAGGAGGGAGGGAGGGAGGGAGGGAGGGAGGGAGGGAGGGAGGAAGGAAGGGAAGGAAGGAAGGGAGGAAGGAAGGAAGGAAGGAAGGAAGGAAGAAAGAAAATGGCATTGTGTCCCTACTATTAAACTGCCTGGGCTCATTTCACAGTTTCTCTTTCTACTAGTTGTGTGACTTTGGGAAAGGCACTTAACCTCTTAACTTCAATTTCCCGTCTTTAAAATGGGAATAATAAAAATAACTACACCATATGGTTTTGGTGAGGATCGAATGAGATTGTACATGAAAACATTTAGCAAAATATTTGGCAAACAGTAAAGTCAATAAATATCAATTATAATTGTGAAAAACCCAGTCATTTGACGACATCATGACTACAGTTTTTATTTCAGTCTGTGCTTGAGTATATGGTTAACACCCAGAATATTTGTACTTCAGTTTTATGGGTTCACTAAGAGCACTGAGGCCTTCAACACTGCATTATTCCTAGATCAAGGAGCTCCTGAAACAATGTACATTCAGAGAGCCCCACTTTGCCAGTGTACCTCCGTGGGTCCTAGTCCTCTTTCCTAGCTTGGGCCCACCACAGCTTGCTCAGGGGAGCTAATGGGATTGCAGCACCAGACCAAAACAGGAGGCCATGGATGATTTTTGTTCTCAGGAATGCCTTTTAAATTGTGTATGCTCTCTGTTGCTATGTTGTTTTTTTAAAGTAATTTTTTAAATTTTCTGTATTTTTATTCTAAGGCAAAAATCAATAACGAGGCTAGGTTCAGTGTCACAAGATGTGGGTATTAAGTTTCCCTGAGAAACCATATATTTGGATGGTGAATTGGCATCAAGAACTCTCACCAGACTTTAAGAACATCTCGTCCTCTCTTTCAGTCTCATTCTTCTTTTCTCCTTCCAATAATTTTAACCACAAGAATACGCATCGTTTTCTACTTGTGTTTCTTCTCCTATTTTTCCTTTCCAGCCCTTCCAGTATCTTTGTAGCCAATTCCTTACATTATATTCCTTCTGTGTGAAATGCACTGTGATGTGCTGGAGGAAGAAGTAAGGAGATGTGAATGGGGATTTTGACTATTGTGACAACTTGCTGTTATCTTGGTCCTATTATTAATCTCTCCAAGTCCCATTTGTAAAAAGATGGGGAATAATAAACTCACCATAGCTGTTTCACAGGATTGTAATGAGGACAAAATGAAATATTAACTATGTAAGTACTTTTCAAATATTATTTTCAAAGGTATCTATTTACTGTTAAATGGATTTCAATACACTTTCATCTGATGCAAAAATTTAAAAATAAGGTACATTAAAGTTCTATTTTTGTTTTGAAAATATGCCTGAACTGATCCAGTTCTCTTCTGTTAAAAAATAGACTTTATTTTTTTACAACAGTTTTAGGTTCACAGCAAATTGGATGGAAGTTACAGAAATTCTTCTATTTTTAATTTTAAGCTAACATATGACAAAACGATTTCCTGATTTATCCACCATTTAAAAAAAAGGTAATATTTTTCCTTTGCTGGTCTTAACGTTTATGGATTGTTCTTGATGCTGTTTGTTTCTAGTAAATGGAAAAGTAAATAGCTAGTCTAGAGGCCTCTTGCTCTCCTCTCAGCATTCTAGAATCCAGATCCGCTCTGTAGAATGTGCTAAAATGTTGCTTGCATAGACATTGCTCTGGCCTATGCCTAAGCTCTACAAATTTTTTGACGACTATGAAAAAGTTTTACTTCACACATGTTGATGAGGAGCTGGAATAGATATTGTTTAATAATTATGAATCTGTTTACTAGAAAATAAGAGTCAGATTGAAGGCTATTTGTCATTGGAACAATTCATTAGTAAGCGACTGGAGGTTTTTTTGAGCCAGGGACTGTACTATCTGCTTAAATTTGCTAACTCATTTAAATGTCATAGACACCCTACCAAGTAGGTCATAAGAGCCCCATTTTATCGAGAAGAAAATCAAGGCTCAAAGAGATTAAGTAATTTCTGAACACAGTGATACATCCTTGTTGAACAACTAGGATTTCTTCTCATCTTTTCTCTTAACAGGTCCTAAGAAAATGAAGGAGCCTCTTCCTGTACTCATGGTACATAAGGTATTTCAGTATTGTACACATAAATAGCATACATCTTCTACCATGAGCAGAGAATTCCTTGGCAAATCCTCCTCATTTATAATTTTGATTATGTCCTTAGGTCTTGTGCTAAATATTTTTCACATCTTATCACATTTCAGCCTTGCAGTAATCCTAAAGGTAGGATCATAAGCCCCATTTTACAGGTGAGAAACGGGACAGTTTTTGCTTGCCCAAATTTATACACACATGTATCTCTTCGACTCCCTAGCCTGCGTCCTTGTCTATATATCATATAGATGTCAACAATAAATGTTTTCCTCAAGGGAGTAGTCTCCTCAGAAATTGAAATCATTGGTGCCATAAGCAATACAGAAACGGGAAATGTTCCCTTGTCCCCCCTTGCAGGACGTGTGATGGGGTAGTGGTTGGCTTCTTCAGTGCCCTGCTGGTGAAACCTCTAGGGGAGCATACAGATGGGCAGGCTGTGGGGCTCCGATCCCAGGGCAGTGTCTAGGGATGAATGTTCACAGTTCCTCAAGCCCTAGCAGGCGTGTGCTACCATGTGCTCTTTTAGTTTAGCTGTCTATAGGCGACTTGTGTTAACCAGCTCAATTAGACCCTCTACCTTGTCACAAGGACAGAGGGCTCTCTTCATCCCAGAGTTCTTGCCTTGGTGTACTGGAAGAATTGGATCACACCTGGGTTTGGAGAATGAGTGCAAGGTTTTATTGAGTGGAGGTGGCTCTCAGCAGATGGGGGAAGGTGGAAGGGGATGGAGTGGGAAGGTTTCCCCCTGGAATCGGGCTGCTCAGTGGCCCAAGCTCTCTTCTGACTGCCCCGCCCAACTCTGCTTCATTCCCCGGGTGGATGGCTTGCCCGCGTGCAGGTGTCTGTCTGGGCGTTCCTCTTGATATCCAGCCGCCCATGTGTTCCTCCACTGATGTGCTCCTCTAGACGTCCAGCCACCGGTGTGTCTGCCGGCTAGGGTCTCCGGGTTTTTACAGGCCCAGGATGGGGGCGTGGCAGGCCAGGGTAGTCTTGGGAAATGCAACCTTTGGGCAGGAAAATAAAAATGCCTGTGTTCACCTAGGTCCGTGGGCACAGGCCCCCAGGGTGGAGCCCTAGCCAGAGACCACGCCCTCCTCTACCCAGCACTTCCCTGGCATATCATTTAAAGGGACTCTGCGTATCATTTAAAGGGACCACACCCTGCTCTTCCCAGCACTTCCCTTCCATATCAATACCTACTCACTGCAGCATCCTTTTATCTCTAACTTCACTGTGAGGTGGCTACCGTGGGACGTTGAAAACTTTTGGCTGGAGTGGCCATTTTGTCTTTTGGCCATGCTTGAGATCTTTTTCAAAGACTCAGAAAAGTATCCGTTCCTTCTAAAACATTGTCGTCTATTCCTGATTCATGCCAGAGAAACAGAATTTCCAAACAGACAAGTAAAAAAGTACATTGGAATGACTTCATGCCTGGGTTCCTGATTGTTCTCGCAGATGACATCCTACGACTGTCTCACCACACATTATTTTTTGAATCATTTTCTCTAACCTAAGTATCTCTGGTAACCAAATTTTAGTAACTTCCCCAAGGCAACCTGAGGTTTGGAAACCAAAGGGGCCATTCCAAGTCTTTTGTGGACTGAGGCATGCAACCACAGAGCTAAGGTCAGACCCCATTAAGATGAGGGGAGGGGTCGAGAGAGAGGAGGAGTGGAGAGAGCTTCATGCCTTCCCATTGTACTGGAATTTAACTGGAATGACTGAAGGCAATTTCTTTTTAAAATCCTTCCCCCCTGTCACCTCATTAACACCTCCAATGAAAGGCAGCTGTGAGACTGTTAACTCTTTGCTTGCACATTCTTGAAAGTGCTGTTGGCTGGGATCTCTGGTCCTTGTGAGAAGATACCCTGCTGTCACCAATCTGGGCATCTGTAGCTTGAAATCAGGGTTTTTCCAAGATTCATATTTATACCCCAATAGTGTGCCATTCTATAGAGTGAGACATGCATTTCTGCCAGGTTTTGCATATTTTGAGCTACTACTCCATAAGCTGCAGTATGTTGGGTGTTTCGGAACTTGGCTGCCTCAAATTCTTTTTGGAAATAAAATGAGAGCGTATGTGAACATTCATTAATGTATTCAGTCATTCATTTACCCACTCACACATTTAATAAATCACGTTGGATGTGTGCCTGCTATATGCCAGGCAACATGTCAACCTAAGGGGTATAAAGGAGAGCAAGACGTTGTCCCTTCCCTCAAGGAGTTTACTATTTAAAGTGGGTTTCAATAATTATTCCAATATAATGTAATAAAATGATGATAAAAGTTACTGGGGAGCAAAACAGGAGAGACAGTAAAGCAGAGTAGACTAAGGGGGGTCAGGGAAGACAGAAAAGCAATATTTGAGCTATTTTGAAGAGTAAGTAGGAGTTAGCTATATGGAGAAGAGCTGAGATGGGAAAGCTGTAGGTGCCAAGATAGAAGGGGATGATTTTGGCAATTGCTGTTGAGGATCATCTTTGTGTGAAGTGTAGTGAATACTGGTGAGATGGGTGCTCTAGTGTATGACCCCCTCTGCCACTTGGAGATTGTAACACGCAACTTTCCAGCTGCTGGGAGTTATGATGGCTGTGAAATCTCCGCTTACCTTCTTTTGGAAATTGCCCTCAACCAAAGGGAGCTGCCTTGTCTAAGTTTACACACCTTCCCCTGGGACAGTATACATCCAAAATATAAAGGTACAAAGACCTCTTCCCCTTAATTTAAGACAGAAAATTCTGAATATTCATCCCATTTCAAGAGATGTCAGCAAGGTCTTCTGAAACCTCTGACGCAACTGGACCATAGCTCAACTTCTCCTTCTGAGATTCTTGGTTACACCTTTCACTGTTGTTGTGCCCTGGCAGTTGGTGCAAGAAGGGATCATAAGGCTCAGAGACACAGGCACGCTCAAATGGAAATACTCTGTAAGGCTGGGAAAGCTGCTGGCTAATATCTTCATCAGGATGACCTGGTGGATGCACTTTTTACTTAAGTGATCAGGAATATGTTGGTGAGACAGGCTCCAACATCACAGAGAAACTCAGCAGTGACTGATGGTAGGGGATGCTGTTAGAAAACTGAGTAGACTGATAACAATGAGAGTAATAGAATTCCAAGAAATAGAGGTCAGGTGGTGACCCTTGACTATCAGAGGCAAGAATATTTTTTATAATGAGGGGCAAGGTTGAAGTGTTAGCTTGGTTGGGAGCTAAGTTAATAGCATGGGAGTAACATTTTACAAGAAGAGTAAATATCTTTATTTCACATGTGAAAGCTTCCATAAAGCATCCATCAAGGAAGAAGCAACAAATAACTAAATAGGCAGAAGGACTTTAGCGGCTGACATGATAAATCTTTTGTTTGAGTGCTCGTTTTCCCTGCGACTCCGAGCTCTCATTTCCAACACAGTGCTGGCATAATGGAGACAAAAATGGAATTGAGAGATGGTTAATAGAATTCAGTGGCCCTGGGGGCAAAATAAATGGAGTGAGGGGCAACAAGAGCTTACTCAGTTTACACAATCAAAAGAAATCAAGGATGGATGATCAAAAGGCTGAACACAGCAGCCAATCCCCTTGCCCAGTCTCTAGACCTCAGATAGTTTCTGAACCTGAAATCCTGAAACAGATGCCAGATCTCCAACAGAAGCTGAAAGCAGAGGAAAAGATCAACATGTGGGTGCAAGTCAAAAATGGATCATAGTTGCTTTACAGTCCCATTCAGGGATAATGTTTATGGGGGTAGTAGTAAGAGGAGACTCTGTCAATGAGTGGAGATTCTAATGGCACACCTAGACAAGCACTTTGTATGAAAATAAAAGTGGTCCAATATAAAAATAGAGAAAAACTCATGGGTAGTGGTGAATAGCTTCATTGGTTGATCAGGGGCCAAGAAGAAGAACTATTAGAAGATGTGGAACAAAATGATCTGGAGAAGAGGCATATGTAAAAACTTACAGGAGTGAGTAAAAAGAGTAAATATCCTTATTTCACATATGAAAGCCTCCATAAAGTATCCATCAAGGAAGAAGCAATAAATAACTAAATAGACAGAAGGATTTCAGCAGTTGACATTAGCTAGCTCTCTCTTCAGCCACCCAGTGCTGGCATAATGGAGTAGTTATGATGGCAAGGAAGAGGCTTTTCATGGATCCAATATTACGGACTCTCACTCACCAAGGCTGACCTAGCTACTTTTGTTGGCTAATCTCTAATGTGTCAGCAACCCCAATCAATGCTCAGCTGCTGACATAGTACCTTCCCTTATGTAGATCAGTTACTGAGTGGTGGCAAGTTGATTACATTAGAACTCTTCCACCCTGGGAGAAGCAACTATTCATGTTGATTGGAATCATCACATATTTTTGTATATTTGTGTATGAATTTGACTTATGCAAGGTCTTTGTCTTCATTAGGGTGTATGGTACACCAACAAAGAATCCCATATAATACCAAGGGCCTTTTTTTTTTGGCAAAGGAAGTGTTGTAGTGTGCATATGGCCAGGGAATCCATTGATCCTGCCACCAACCCCAGAAGTTGCCAACCTAATCGACTTATCAATTGGCTTAGTCAAAGTGGGCACCAATTTGGAGATGATACCTAGTGAGAATGTGGCCCCATCCTATACGATGTGGTATCTACTCTACATCAATGACAATTTAATGTTTTGTTCACAGTAGAAAGAATACATTGGTCCAGGAACAGAAAAGTAGAAGCAGAAGGGAATTCTCTTACTGTCACTCTTAGTGACCCACTTGGGAAATTTGCATTTTCTCCCTGCACAACTCTGTGATCAGTGTGTTTACAATTTCCGGTTTTCAAGAACCAGCACTTTCACTGGAGGATATAACAAAAGTTCCATTATTAGGCAAGAATTGCCATCTGGTCACTTAGGCTTGATTATGCCAATAAACCAGTAGGCAAAAAAAAGAGTCACCATTCTGCCATGGATACTTGACCCTGATCATCAGGTGGAGGTAGGGCTGCTGTTACTTTAGGGGTGAAAAGAACTGTATGTTTTGCACCCACATAATCCATGGAGCATTTCTTGGTACTCCCCTGACAAGGGACAAGTACTATAGCAAAACCCTAACAACAGCCTGGAGACCAGGGCTCGGATCTTTTAGGATTGAAGTTCTGAGTCATCCCACTATGTAAGCGATGTAGGTCAACAGAGGTGTTTGCAGGGAGTGAGAGGAATTTAGAAAAGGTGATAGAGGAGGGAATGATGTGAATCAGTTTCAACCACCGACACCAGCAGCAGTGTGGGGGCTGAAGTTTGTAAGTTTCCTTGACGAAAGAGGCCAACCGGAATCCACAATTTGCTGTTTCAAGAATGTATTATTATACGAACCAAGTGGATCTGAGGAGTTCAAGGTGTAAACTGAAGTGGCTGTGGTGCTGTGGTGTGTCACCCAGATCCCCTTTTGGGCTGAAGAACTCATCCCTAACTACTGGATAGAGCTCTAGGCTCTCAACTGAGCCCCTAGTTAGGTATTTCTCTTAGCCAAAGACAGTGTCCTCACTCATATTTCCTTTCCTCCCCAAGGTCATCTGTATATGACTGGTCACTACGGAGGTATGACTGTCTGGTCTTCTTGCCTCAACAAATCTGAAGGGCCATTTCAAATCTAAAACTTCCTCTAGGGTCATTTGTGGCCTCTGTTACCACTTCATGTGGTTTAAATTCTCCCTCTGCCAAATCCTACTGTCCTTATCCATGATACTAAGGAGGGCACTCGCTACTAAACTACCTGCATGCATATGTATCAAAGTCTCAGAGACTGATTGCTAGGGAACCCCACCTACGACAAAAGTTGGGGCAAAGCCTAAGCTATTGTATCAGAGAGACTTAAGCATTAAACAGCTTTCATAAGAGAGAATGCCATTTCTCTCTGATGCAATAATCTGGATGGTTTAGGCTCACAGGCAACTCTGCTGCATGTGGTTATTCAAGAACCCAGGCTCCTTTTTCCTCATTGATCCGCTTATTCTTTGAGTGTTACCTCATTTGATTGATTGAAGTTTTCTCATTATGTTCCCACCTATGGGAAAAGGAAAAGATCATAGGAGGAGAAAATGTCCATTGCTCTAAAGCTCACCCTTTTGGCTCACATTGGGATAACTTAGTCCTAGATATAGAGGATATTAGAAAATACAGTCTCTAACGTACACACCTAGCCTCAACTCTGTTATTATAGAAGAAGGAGAACAGATTTTGATGGGCAACACTTCCAGCCAAGCAGAGGAGGCTAAGGTAGAGAGCAGAACTCACTTCATGCATGAACAGTGCTAAGATATGGTGTTGAAATATTCTTCTGAAAATTGTGGGGTGCCATTGAGTAGGACAGGAATTAAACAGTGAATCATTTATAAGAGAGAATATTATTGTGAGGCCAGCCAAGCAACGATATGACTTTTTGTGTGGAAATGCTGTTTTGTCACAGTATCTTCCATAACAGATGTGATCTCAGGTTTGAAAATGGGCAATGTTTCTGATCCCTGTTTTCTCCTCACAAAGAGAAAAGATCTCAGGGAAAAAATGAATGCTGTTTCTTCCAAAAAAACTATGGATGAGTTGTTCTCAACCTTTCCTTGAAAGAAGAATTATTGGAGTAGTCTCCTCCTTCCCACTCCCCAAAATGCAGGGACAGGGCCTCAGGATGAGACTTTGTGTGTTACAAAAAGTAGAGCACCATCTAGTAATATTGACTGTAATAGTAATTGCGTTTTTTGCATTGTTGGAAGTTTGCATTTGACATTGGAATACATTCTTAAATAAATGTGGTTATGTTATATATCATTTTAATGGACATTTTCCCCTATGTTTTTCTTGCTAATGACTTATTACTTGCTGTTTATTTTATGTTTATTTTAGACTATGGCAATGATATTAGACAGAAAGCAAATTTGAGCAATTTTCTTGAGTTCAAAATGGGTAGTAAATCAGTGAAGACAACTCATGATATCAAGAATGCGTTTAGCCCAGGAGCTGCTAATGAATGTACAATGCAGTGGTGGTTCAAGAAGTTTTGTAAAGGCGGTTGGGCATGGTGTCTCACACCTGTAATCCCAGCACTTTGGGAGGCCGAGGCGGGCGGATCACTTGGGGCCAGGAGTTCAAGACCAGCCTGGCCAACATGGCAAAAACCCATCTTTAATAAAAATGCAAAAATTAACTAGGCCTGATTGTGCACACCTGCAATCCCAGCCTCTTGGGAGTCTGAGGCAAGAGAATCATTTGAACCCAGGAGGCGGAGGTTGCAGTGAGCTGAGATCAGGCCACTGCACTCAGGCCTGGGTGACAGAGCAAGACTGTGTCTCAAAAACAAAAACAAACAAACAAACAAAAAACAAAAAAAAGTTTTGCAAAGGAGACAAGAGCCTTGAAGATGAGTAGCATGGTGGCTGGCCATCCGAAGTTGACAACGACCATTTGAGAGCAATCATTGAAGCTGATCTTCTTCTTTATTATTATTATTATTATTATACTTTAAGTTTTAGGGTACATGTGTACAACATGCAGGTTTGTTACATATGTATACATGTGCCATGTTGGTGTGCTGCACCCATTAACTCGTCATTTAGCATTAGGTATATCACCTAATGCTATCCCTCCCCCTCCCCCCACCCCACAACAGTCCCTGGTGTGTGATGTTCCCCTTCCTGTGTCCATGAGTTCTCATTGTTTAATTCCCACCTATGAGTGAGAACATGCGGTGTTTGGTATTTTGTCGTTGCGATAGTTTGCTGAGAATGATGGTTTCCAGTTTCATCCATGTCCCTACAAAGGACATGAACTCATCATTTTTTATGGCTGCATAGTATTCCATGGTGTATATGTGCCACATTTTCTTAATCCAGTCTATCATTGTTGGACATTTGGGTTGGTTCCAAGTCTCTGCTATTGTGAATAGTGCCACAATAAACATACGTGTGCATGTGTCTTTATAGCAGCATGATTTATAATCCTTTGGGTATATACCCAGTAATGGGATGGCTGGGTCAAATGCTATTTCTAGTTCTAGATCCCTGAGGAATCGCCACACTGACTTCCACAATGGTTGAAGTAGTTTGCAGTCTTACCAACAGTGTAAAAGCGTTCCTATTTCTCCACATCCTCTCCAGCACCTGTTGTTTCCTGACTTTTTAATGATTGCCATTCTAACTGGTGTGAGATGGTATGTCATTGTGGTTTTGATTTGCATTTCTCTGATGGCCAGTGATGATGAGCATTTTTTCATGTGTCTGTTGGCTGCATAAATGTCTTCTTTTGAGAAGTGTCTGTTCATGTCCTTCACCCACTTTTTCATGGGGTTGTTTGTTTTTTTTCTCATAAATTTGTTTGAGTTCATTGTAGATTCTGGATATTAGCCCTTTGTCAGATGAGTAGGTTGCAAAAATTTTCTCCCATTCTGTAGGTTGCCTATTCACTCTGATGGTGGTTTCTTTTGCTGTGCAGAAGCTCTTTAGTTTAATGAGATCCCATTTGCCAATTTTGGCTTTTGTTGCCATTGCTTTTGGTGTTGTAGACATGAAGTCCTTGCCCATGTGTATGTCCTGAATGGTATTGCCTAGGTTTTCTTCTAGGGTTTTTATGGTTTTTAGGTCTAACATGTAAGTCTTTAATCCATCTTGAATTAATTTTTGTATAAGGTGTAAGGAAGGGATCCAGTTTCAGCTTTCTACTTATGGCTAGCCAGTTTTCCTAGCACCATTTACTAAATAGGGAATGCTTTCCCCATTTCTTGTTTTTGTCAGGTTTGTCAAAGATCAGACAGTTATAGATATGCGGCATTATTTCTGAGGGCTCCGTTTTGTTCCATTGGTCTATATCTCTGTTTTGGTACCAGTACCATGATGTTTTGGTACCAGTACCATGCTGTTTTGGTTACTGTAGCCTTGTAGTATAGTTTGAAGTCAGGTAGCATGATGTCTCCAGCTTTGTTCTTTTGGCTTAGGATTGACTTGGCTATGCGGGCTCTTTTTTGGTTCCATATGAGCTTTAAAGTAGTTTTTTCCAATTCTGTGAAGAAAGTCATTGGTAGCTTGATGGGGATGGCATTGAATCTATAAATGACCTTGGGCAGTATGGCCATTTTCACGATATTGATTCTTCCAACCCATGAGCATGGAATGTTCTTCCATTTGTTTGTATCCTCTTTTATTTCATTGAGCAGTGGTTTGTAGTTCTCCTTGAAGAGGTCCTTCACATCCCTTGTAAGTTGGATTCCCAGGTATTTTATTCTCTTTGAAGCAATTGCGAATGAGAGTTCACTCATGATTTGGCTCTCTGTTTGTCTGTTATTGGTGTATAAGAATGCTTGTGATTTTTGCACATTGATTTTGTATCCTGAGACTTTGCTGAAGTTGCTTATCAGCTTGAGGAGATTTTGGGCTGGGATGATGGGGTTTCCTAGGTATACAATCATGTTATCTGCAAACAGGGACAATTTGACTTCCTCTTTTCCTAATTGAATGCCCTTTATTTCCTTCTCCTGCCTGATTGCCCTTGCCAGAACTACCAACACTATGTTGAGTAGCAGTGGTGAGAGAGGGCATCCCTGTCTTGTGCCAGTTTTCAAAGGGAATGCTTCCAGTTTTTGTCCATTCAGTATCATATTGGCTGTAGGTTTGTCATAGATAGCTCTTATTATTTTGAGATACATCCCATGAATACCTAATATATTGAGAGTTTTTAGCATGAAGTGTTGTTGAATTTTGTCAAAGGCCTTTTCTGAATCTGTTGAGATAATCATGTGGTTTTTGTCTTTGGTTCTGTTTATATGCTGGATTACATTTATTGATTTTTGTATGTTGAACCAGCCTTGCATCCCAGGGATGAAGCCCACTTGATCATGGATGGATAAGCTTTTTGATGTGTTGCTGGATTCAGTTTGCCAGTATTTTATTAGGATGTTTACATCAATGTTCATCAAGGATATTAGTCTAAGATTCTCTTTTTTGTTGTGTCCCTGCCAGGCTCTGGTATCAGGATGATGCTGGCCTCATAAAATGAGTTAGGGAGGATTCTCTCTTTTTGTATTGATTGGAATAGTTTCAGAAGGAATGGTACCAGCTCCTCCTTGTACCTCTGGTAGAATTTGGCTGTGAATCCATCTGGTCCTGGACTTTTTTTGGTTGGTAAGCTATTAATTATTGCCTCAATTTGAGAGCCTGTTATTGGTCTATTCAGAGATTCAACTTCTTCCTGGTTTAGTCTTGGGAGAGTGTACATGTCGAGGTATTTATCCATTTCTTCTAGATTTTCTAGTTTATTTGCATAGAGGTGTTTATAGTATTCTCTGATGGTAGTTTGTATTTCTGTGGGATGGGTGGTGATATCCCCTTTGTCATTTTTTGTTGCGTCTATTTGATTCTTCTCTCTTTTCTTTTTATTAGTCTTGCTAGTGGTCTATCAATTTTGTTGATCTTTTCAAAAAGCCAGCTGCTGGATTCATTGATTTTTTGAAGGGCTTTTTGTGTCTCTATTTCCTTCAGTTCTGCTCTGATCTTAGTTATTTCTTGCCTTCTGCTAGCTTTTGAATGTGTTTGCTCTTGCTTCTCTAGTTCTTTTAATTGTGATGTTAGGGTGTCAATATTAGATCTTCCCTGCTTTCTCTTATGGGCATTTAGTGCTATAAATCTCCCTCTACACAGTGCTTTGAATGTGTCCCGAGATTCTGGTATGTTGTGTCTTTGTTCTCGTTGGTTTCAAAGAACATCTTTATTCTGCCTTCATTTCATTATGTACCCAGTTGTCATTCAGGAGCAGGTTGTTCAGTTTCCATGTAGTTGAGCGGTTTTGAGTGAGTTTCTTAATCCTGAGTTCTAGTTTGATTGCACTGTGGTCTGAGAGATAGTTTGTTATAATTTCTGTTCTTTTACATTTGCTGAGGGGTGCTTTACTTCCAACTATGTGGTCAATTTTGGAATAGGTGTGGTGTGGTGCTGAAAGGAATGTATATTCTGTTGATTTGGGGTGTAGAGTTCTGTAGATGTCTATTAGGTCCACTTTGTGCAGAGCTGAGTTCAATTCCTGGATATCCTTGTTAACTTTCTGTCTTGTTGATCTGTCTAATGTTGACAGTGGGGTGTTAAAGACTTCCATTATTATTGTGTGGGAGTCTAAGTCTATTTGTACATCACTAAGGACTTGCTTTATGAATCTGGGTGCTCCTGTATTGGGTGCATATATATTTAGGATAGTTAGTTCTTCTTGTTGAATTGATCCCTTTACCATTATGTAATGGCCTTCTTTATCTGTTTTGATCTTTGTTGGTTTAAAGTCTGTTTTATCTGAGACTAGGATTGCAACCCCTGCCTTTTTTTGTTTCCCATTTGCTTGGTAGATCTTCCTCCATCCCTTTATTTTAAGCCTATGTGTGTCTCTGCACATGAGATGGGTTTCCTGAATACAGCACACTGATGGGTCTTGACTCTTTATCCAGTTTGCCAGTCTGTGCCTTTTAATTGGAGCATTTGGCCCATTTACATTTAAGGTTGGTATTGTTATGTGTGAATTTGATCCCGTCGTTATGATGTTAGCTGGTTATTTTGCTCGTTAGTTGATGCAGTTTCTTCCTAGCCTCGATGGTCTTTACAATTTGGCCTGTTTTTGCAGTGGCTGGTACCGGTTGTTCCTTTCCATGTTTAGTGCTTCCTTCAGGAGCTCTTTTAGGGCACACCTGGTGGTGACAAAATCTCTCAGCATTTGCTTGTCTGTAAAGGATTTTATTTCTCCTTCACTTATGAAGCTTAGTTTGGCTGGATATGAAATTCTGGGTTGAAAATTCTTTTCTTTAAGAATGTTGAATATTGGCCCCCACTCTCTTCTGGCTTGCAGAGTTTCTGCTGAGAGATCAGCTGTTAGTCTGATGGGCTGCCCTTTGTGGGTAACCCGACCTTTCTCTCTGGCTGCCCTTAACATTTTTTCCTTCATTTCAACTTTGGTGAATCTGACAATTATGTGTCTTGGAGTTGCTGTTCTCGAGGAGTATCTTTGTGGCATTCTCTGTATTTCCTGAATTTGAATGTTGGCCTGCCTTGCTAGATTGGGGAAGTTCTCCTGGGTAATATCCTGCAGAGTGTTTTCCAACTTGGTTCCATTCTCCCTGTCACTTTCAGGTACACCAATCAGACGTAGATTTGGTCTTTTCACATAGTCCCATATTTCTTGGAGGCTTTGTTCATTTCTTTTTATGCTTTTTTCTCTAAACTTCTCTTCATGTTTCATTTCATTCATTTCATCTTCCATCACTGATATTCTTTCTTCCAGTTGATTGCATCAGTTACTGAGTCTTGTGCATTCATCACGTAGTTCTCATGTCGTGGTTTTCAGCTCCATCAGGTTCATTAAGGACTTCTCTGCATTGGTTATTCTAGTTATCCATTTGTCTAATTTTTTTTCAAAGTTTTTAACTTCTTTGCCATTGGTTCGAACTTCCTCCTTTAGCTCAGAGTAGTTTGATCTTCTGAGGCCTTCCTCTCTCAACTCGTCAAAGTCATTCTCCGTCCAGCTTTGTTCCGTTGCTGGTGAGGAGCTGTGCTCCTTTGGAGGAGGAGAGGTGCTCTGATTTTTAGAGTTTCCAGTTTTTCTGCTCTGTTTTTTCCCCATCTTTGTGATTTAATATACCTTTGGTCTTTGATGGTCATGACATACAGATGGGTTTTTGGTGTGGATGTCCTTCCTGTTTGTTAGTTTTCCTTCTAACAGTCGGGACCCTCAGCTGCAGGTCTGTTGGAGTTTACTGGAGGTCCACTCCAGACCCTGTTTGCCTGGGTATCAGCAGCGGTGGCTACAGAGCAGCAGATATTGGTGAACCGCAAATGCTGCTGCCTGATCGTTCCTCTGGAAGTTTTGTCTCAGAGGAGTACCCGGCCATGTGAGATGTCAGTCTGCCCCTACTGGGGGGTGCCTGCCAGTTAGGCTACTCGGGGGTCCAGGGCCCACTTGAGGAGGCAGTCTGCCCATTCTCAGATCTCAAGCTGCGTGGTGAGGGAACCATTACTCTCTTCAAAGCTGTCGAAGCTGGTCTTCTTACAACTACATGAGAAGTTGCTGAGGAACTCAATGTCAGCCATTCTACAGTCATTCAGCATTTGAAGCAAATTGGCAAGGTGAAAAAGCTTGATAAGTGGGTGCCTTGTAAGCTGAGCGAAGATTTAAAAAAATTCATCATTTTGAACTGTCATCTTCTCCTATTCTATGGAAAAACAATGAACTCTTTCTCAATTGGATTGTGACATGCAACAAAAAGTGGATTTTATACAACAACCGGTGATGACCAGCTCAGCAGTTGGACTGAGAAGAAGCTCCAAAGCACTTTTCACAGCCAAACTTGCACCAAAATAAAAAGGTCATGGTCACTGTTTGGTGGTCTGCTGTTGGTCTCATCCACTACAGCTTTCTGGATCTCGACAAAACCATTACATCTGAGAAGTATGCTCAGCAAGTTGATGAAATGCACCAAAAACTGCAATGCCTGTACCCGGCATTGGTCCACAGAAAAGGCCCAATTTTTCTCCACGACAATGCCCAACCACACCTCGTACAACCAATGCTTCAAAAGTGGAACGAATTGGGCTATGAAGTTTTGCTTCAACCAAATTGAAGGGGTCAAATTCACCTGAGCTCTCCCCAACCATCTACCACTTTTCAAGCATCTCAACAACTTTTTGCAGAGAAAACACTTCTGCAACCCAGCAGGATGCAAAAAGTGCTTTCTAAGTGTTCATCCAATCCCAAAGCATGGATTTTTATGCTGCGGAAATAAACCTATTTCTTGTTGGCAAAAATGTGTTGACTGTAATTGTTCCTATTTCAATTGAAAGTTGTATTTGAGCCTAGTTATAATGACTTAAAATTCAAGGCCTGAAACCGCAATTATTTTTGCATCAACCTAATACACACGGGTGTGTGGAAGAAAGAGTGTTGGAGTCATTTGGGTCCAGTCAACAGACTGTGCTTGGCTCAGCCTTGGCTCTGCCTCTAGATTTATGACTTTTCTCAAATTGCTTGGCTTCTCTGGAATTTACTTCTAAATTAGGACATTTGACAAAATAATCTAGAAGTTTCCCTTCAGCTTAAAGGCTTAACTTACTCTGAATAGGTCTTGAAACTGAAGTTTGGAACCAGCTAGAGTTAGAGCCCAAGAAATGTTTGTTGAATTTAATTAAATTTCTGATTTTTATTTTAGCAAAGTAAATCATTGCTTCACCCTCAGCCCACATGGGAAAACCACCCCTAACATTATAACAGCAGTAACAACAACAAATATCTACGTGAGCTTTCTACAACCTCTGATGAATTATCTAAGTGAGTAGATGAGCTTGCTTTTTATCTGCCTGTTCCAGATGCAGATTTCACTGAACGCTGAGTGAAGGGGAAATTCCAAGAGAAGGCCCCTGCATGGCCCATGGCCTCCCGGAGTCTATCTCATATATCACAAAGGTGGAGAGATAAAGAGGACACAATGGAACATCTAATGTTCTCTTTTCCTCATGGTATTTTGATGTCTATGGGAAAAGAATTATGAGAGATTGCCCATTTAAACTAGAGCACGCCAGGTCTCTCAGGGTTGGCATTCAGTTTGGGCAGTGAAGCAGATTCTCAGTTTCATGCAGCTGGCTTGGGAGTGGCAGACACATTTCCACTATTCTGGGCCTGGTTCAGAGAGGAAGATCACTGGTTACTGTCTGTGACTGCAGCAGCTTAGGGAGCCAGTGAAGACGGGGCGAGGGGCTGAGGCAGAATGCAATTCACTGAGCTGAAAATTCACCAGAACACTAAGGCTCATATTGGCAAAAAAGAACACGTGACCTCCTGCAACCACTTCTGACCCCGACCCTTCATTTTCTAGATCTTAGAAAAATAAAGTAGCACCTGCAGGACGCTCAGTCTTCAGTGACTTTAATAAACCCAAGCTGTCGGCTGAAGGGCAAGAATCATATATTTGTGATTAGAATCAATGAGCAGCAAGGCTCGTACACAAACTGGCAATACTTTGATGGCAAATCCTTCCTTTTCAGATATTTTTGAAAGGCTAATTTACTTATAAATTTTAATTTCCCCCAGATTAGTGGTCATGTCAGCACTTAAAATGCTGGCAGGGGGAAAAATCAGTATCATGTTTGTCTTTAAAATGGGAGACATAGGACACCTGGCCCCTGTTAATACAGGGACACTATACAAGAGTAAACTACGGTACAATACAGTTCTTATTCTGAATTGGAATCCATCTGTACTCTATAGTAGGAAGACAAAAGGGGATTGTTAGCACTTAAGGCACCTTGACACAGTTGTACCATTTGACTCTTTTATTAATTGCCCCATCTGCTAAGTGAGAGCTCTCTGACACAGGTTGGTGCAGAACTCTTAAAGCCCTTAGTCTGCTTCCTATTGGTTCCACATGTGTTTGTATTTGTTCTCAGTAGGCAGAGATTCCAGAGAGAAAATGAACCGCTGCAGATCGATTGCAGTATCAGTCATGCAGAAGACATGGTGAAGTGTGCCATTTGATTTTGATCTAGTTTTAACCCTTGAGAGACGGTTGCCCTGGTTCCCTTGGCTTTTGTTTGCCTGGGTTTTTGTTTGAAGGCTCAGATGCTAATAGTGGGACAGAAAAGGCAGTACAATGCCCTCATTTTAGGAAATGAAGCATTTCTCCTTTAAGTCATCCAGTCCTCAAAAATCTTTTGTCTCTGTCTCGGACAGAGCAATAGAAAAACCAGAAAGCATTAATGTGGGGGAGGTGTGTGTGTGTATGTGTGCGTGTGCACGTGTGTGTGCACGCATGCCTGTGTGTGTGTGTGTGTGTTATTGCTGCTGTGAAAAGATATGCTCTGTTTATGTAGCCAATGATAATTTCCAGCAAAAGTACATTGACAGTGCCGGCAGTCTGGGCCTAAAATGACAAAAGACAGACCAACCAAAGTCAAGAGTTTACTCAGGCAATCATTCTCCCTGGTATGATTTGTCTTTGTCTTTTCCTTTTTATTTTGTTTTAAGGAGATTCAATGAGATTGAGCTAAGGATGTGGTGTCTATTTAAGCCTCAGTTTTGCAATTTCCACATTTAGCCTGGATTATGTTACACCCAACGCATGCTGGGATATTTTTCTATGTACAATTTGGAGATAAAAGAGAGAAACAGGAAAGGTGTGGCGTCTCCTCACAAAGTTCCTTTATCATGGACTCTGGGGCTAGGGGTTGTATGGTTTTGTGTGTGTGTGTGTGTGTGTGTGTATGTGTGTGAGAGAGAGAGACAGAGAGACAGAGTGATAGAGAGATAGAGTGACAGAGATAGTGAGAGAAGTAGGAAAAGATTAAAAGTCTTGGGCCACCAAACAAAGCTCTTGCCTCTTGATGATGTCCTTTATCTTCTCACTAAGGATATCTGAGTTCTCTGTTCTGTTTTCTGAAACTCCAGGAACCTAAAACTGGAGATGATGGGGACAGGGCTGAGGCCTGGTCTCACTATACGGTGGAGAGCTTAAGGTTCAGGAATTAGTACAATGTTTTTGTCAGCCCCTGAAATCGCATTTTCTGCCACATGTCTGTCTTTAGGACTCCACACCTTGCTCTGCTGATACAAGCAGGCCTGTCTCTCTCTTCCCTGTAAAGGAACACTGAATCCCTTGGGACTCTTGGTATTGGGGGCAATAGAAAACATAGTCCAATTGGCTTCCATAAAATGTGTTTTATGAGTTCACATAAATGTGTGGGGTAGGGGTGGAGCTGACTTTGGACATGGCTGAATTCAGTGACTCCAAATTTTCTCTGCTCTTCTAAGCCTGGCTTCATTCTCAGACTCCATATGGTGGCATGATGGCTGAATTAATCCCCTCCAATTTCATGTCCTGGTGGAAAGAGAACCTGTCTTTCACCTGGTAGCTCAAGAAAATGTCTTAGTGGGTCTGGCTTAGATTGATTTACATGTGCAACAATGAATCGATCCCTGTGGCCAGGGGAATGAAATACTCCGTCCAGGACTAAAACCATCCTATTCCTAAAACTGGGGTAGAAGTCAGTCTGAAGTTCATGGGTTAACATTTGGGAGAAGGTGGTTTCTAAGAGAAAAGTCTGGGTGCTGTTATTAAAAGGAAGAGGGAGCAGAGGCCGGCCATCCAAAGAACAGTCCAAAAATTATCCACTGCAAGAGTCTTACAAGCTCAAAAGAAACAAAATAACCTTGTCAGTTCCATAAAGTCTCTCTGTCTCTCTGTCTCTCTGTCTCTCTCTCTCTCTCTCTCTCTCTGTGTGTGTGTGTGTGTGTGTGTGTGTGTGCATGTGTGTGTGTGTATTGGCAAGGACACTGATTAAACACACTGCCTTCAGGGTCAGATATCCTGAGATCATATCCTAACTCTCGAAGTTACTAACTTTTTGAATTTTTTATAAGTTCCTTAAAATTTTGGACTGATTTATATTTATGCTATAAAGATTTAAGTAGGGTTAACTCAGCACAAGCAATTTATTAATAATCTCATTTGTTTATTCTTGCCTACTCCTGCCATACATAAAAATAAGATTTCATGATAATTAAGCAATTGCTTATAAACAATTGATGTTTTAAACATCAACTCTTACACAACTCTCAAGATACTAGCTGTCGGCATCAGGTAGTATCTTGAGAGCTGTACAAAATTTTACGTTCCTAAGTTACCCTCTGTGTTTCAGAAGGCTGAACTGCTTTTTCTTATGTAATATATATTCTCTACTGTCACAGACTCTTCTTGGGAGAATAAGTTTTGCTTAAGTGTACCCAGAATGACTGTGTCTCTATGAAGGATGCGATGACTTTTCTTTTCAGTGAAAACATCTTTTGCTGCATTAAGCTTGTGCCCCACTGCAGGAATCTATTAGTCCACAAAACTTTCACCTTCCCACAAATGTTTCAACAGCTGGGATGCAAAGTCTCACTCAGAGACAAATGTGCACACCACATTTACAGTCTGAAATTCAATCTTCTAACATCACTTGATTAGAATCAACATTAAGTGCATTGTAATTCTTTTCATTTAAATAGCAGCCAGTAAATTTATACCATAACCCATCCCCTATCCCAATAGCATATTCAAAAAGTTTTAGTTAATGTCATTTTAACCAGTTGACGTCTAAATGTTTACCAAATTTTTCAGGTGCTCACGGCATGTAGAGTACCCCAGTATTTACAAGGCTATGCAAGTACACACACACACACACACACACACACACACACACACAGCAAGTCATACTTTCTTTGTGGCAATTAGGAACATGTTTCTGATTATTTTCTTTAAAAAGTATTTCAAGGCCAGGTGCAGTGGCTCACGTCTGCAATCCCAGCACTTTGGGAGGCTGAGGTCAGGAGATCGAGATCACCCTCGCTAACAGGGTGAAACCCCGTCTCTACTAAAAATACAAAAAAATTAGCCGGGTGT
The DNA here is from genome assembly GCF_009828535.3 of Hylobates moloch. Lineage (NCBI taxonomy): Eukaryota > Metazoa > Chordata > Mammalia > Primates > Hylobatidae > Hylobates > Hylobates moloch. Next base: position 64,602,308 of record NW_026652294.1, read on the forward strand.
GGTGGCGGGCACCTGTAGTCCCAGCTGCTTGGGAGATTGAAGCAGGAGAATGGTGTGAACCCAGGAGGCGGAGGTTGCAGTGAGCTGAGATCATGCCACTGCACTCCAGCCTGGGCGACGGAGTGAGACTCCAACTAAAAAAAAAAAAAAAAAAAAAAGTATTTCAATAGGATTCCCTCTACCTCAAGTACCATCTCCTCTGAGAGCTTATCTCTCTTAATCAATTTGCACAGTGCTTGACATGTAGTTAAAGCTCAATAAATGTGGGCTATGTTCAACTGATTATAGTTATTATGTGACTTTAATTATTAAACAGTACTGTTGATAATGTTAATTCTACTGGGCTCCTTAGTTTTCTAAACTGGGAACCATTATATGTGGCTCTCACCCATATTTGATTAAACCACTCAGGCTATCTCACTGACCCAAAGGGATTGAACACATTATTATTCCTGAAAAATTATCTGCAGTAAGTTCATCTCTTTTGTGGATGTTTACAAACCTCTTTTCCTGAAAGTTCTATATACTCCAGCTAACCTACCTTCTAATGAAATATGTATCCTGAGAAATGAACATTGCTCCCTCCAAACTCTTGCTGAGGACACTTCTGCTTTTCCCAAGTTGCTCTTTTCCTCTTTTTACAGTGAATGTATTATTGTCTAACATACCATATCATTTACTTTACTGATTATATTTATTCTTCTATTACTGGCCTCTCCCTGGCAGAATCTAAGTTCCATGAAGGCAGAAGTTTTGTGTCTTTTGTTTGTTGACTGATGTATACCAGGCATCTTGAGCACCATTTCTTTCTATCCCAAATGACATTTTTTCATTTTGCAGGTTTCAGTTGTACATGTTTGTAGTGTTTCTGGGATAAGAGCAACTTTACTCCAAGTAAGAGAAGGATTGGGAGTGTTGATCTTGGCCAACTTTTTTAATGGCCATTCTGCTCATACTATGAATGTCTTCCTACTTGGCTGCATTTTGGAATGGGCAACTAGTGTGACTTGGTACTCATGGGGTTCAAACTACAGAATGAGAAGACCGCATAATGATTCAAAGACTCCCTGATGTGTTGGTTGGCTAAGGGGAGGAGTGGGAACTGACTACATAAAAGGGAAAATACCATAGTGTCTTGAATTATCCAGGCTAAAAACTTCTTTCATTTTTGGATATCATCTTTGTCTTCTGTACCTGGGGAGAACCAAATCCTCTGATGCTTCCTTCCCAGAATTTTCCTGCGCCAGTTACCAATTTATCAGCTGAGTTGAATGTGACAAAAACTCCAAAATTATGGTTGCTTCATCAAGATAATATTATAGTTCATTTTTTCATAAAAATAATGCAAAGGTAGAAGGATTGGCATGGTGGCACCATGGGGTCATCAGGGATCCAGGCATCTTTCAACACTACTGTATCTAATGTGTTGTTCTTGTCTTCCTGATCCAGGATGGTGGCGGAGGATGTGCCTTTATATCTGTATTTCAGGCTGGAAGTGCTATGAAAGTACAAGGAAATGAGGCAAAAATGCTCCTGTCTAACACTGTTGCTATAATTTAATTGCCAGAACTTAGTCTGATGGCTATTGCTATCTACAAGGGAGGTCTGGAAATGTAGCTTTTATTCCTGATGGCCCATGTCATCAGAAAATGTTGATTTTTTTTTTCTTTTTCTTGTTTGGCGCAAAATACAGTCATTTAATAACAAATGCTCCCCCCAACCTCACCCCATCACAGCACCCTGAGAATCATGGGTCCAACTGTGTGGGAGGGTGCTGTGGAAAGCCAGGGTGAATGGGGACAGCGGGTAAGGGGTTGGGTGGGCCCCTGCACCTCCTGTCACTGGCTCCTGGGAGCACAGAATCAGGCTGGGCACAGAGGCCTCTTCTTTGCCTAGGCACCAGCAGGGCAGCTCTATCCAAGAGAGGCCAGGGCTGCCCACCGGCCCAGTCAGAGAGCATGAGGGGTCAGGGCTGGCTGGAGAAAGGAGGAGGAGAGAAGTGACTGTGTCCATCACACTTAGGTCTTCTGGCCTGCTTCTGCCACGTCCAGCTGCTGGGAGCTGGCCTCAGCCCTGTGAGGGGCCACCGGCGCTCACTCTAGCCTTGCCTTATTGGCCTTCTTCTCAGACCTCACTGCCTCATCGTGGGCTTCCCGCTTCTCCATCAGCTTGTTGGCCTCTCGGGTTTTTCGCCTCTTGTCAAACATGATCTTCTGGTGTAGGTACTTCTCCCACTTCTTCATCATCATAATGGCCAGGTGCTTGGCCTCGCTCTCCTCCACCTGGGCTAGCCGCTGCTCATTCTCCAGCTTCAAGGCACCTGTCTTCCCCTTCATTTTCTGCTCCTCCAGGGCTGCCAGCTGGGCCTCTTCCTCCTTTTTTGAACCAGTCTCTGCATCTTCTTCCTCCTCCTCCTTTTCATTTTCTCCCCCTTCATCACCATCATCTTCGTTGTCGTCGTCCTCTTCCTCCTCCTCTTCTGATGCATACAGGATTCCTGGGTCCTTTCCCTGCTGTAGAGCCAGCAGCCTCAGTTTTTCAGGTGGGACGTGATCTCCTTCCTTCTTGGTCACAAAAGGTGAAAGACGTGGGAGCAGCTGCACCCCAGGGAAGCACTCTGCCATGGGGAGGAGAAGCCTAGCGTTTACCGAGTCAAACACCCACTGGGGCTGCGGGTAGCACCTGCCAATGATGGAGGTCTGCTGCCCAGGCAAGTCGACAATCTGGTGGGTGATGCGGGAGTCTGTGATGTCATAGGTGGCCCCGATGCACAAAGACTTGTCCCAGGACACTTCCCCCCCCAAAACTGATGACCAAGGCCAGGGCCTCACGGGGCACCTCTCGGTTCAGGAAGAACGTCGGGCCCTCAGAAAGCTTCTTGTGCTTCTCCTGCGCCTCCAGCTTCTTCCTGCGGTCTTCCTCCTGCGCTGACATCTCCCAATTGGCGGGAAACTCATCCACCTCGGGCTCCTCCTCTGTGGCAGGCACCACCCTGCGGGCCAGGCTGGCACTGAGGGCAGCCATTTTCTCCATGGAGCTCTCAGAGTCCAATGCATGGGTGCCCTCACTGGCCTTTGCTTCTCCTTGGGCCTGACCCTTGAGCTTCAGTGGGTAGTGGAGGTTAAGCCCCTGGTAGAGGTGGAAGTAGACGAAGCCTAGCAGGGTGCTGTAGAATTGGTGAAGGTGGCCATGACCCTGTAGTCCATGTCTGTTGGGTGGTCATGGGAGAAGGCATAAGTGGTGATTCACACGATGGGCTGTCCCAGGAACTTGACCTGGTAGTAAATGCCTTTGATGGACAGGAAGACCTTGTGGCAGGGCACTAGCAGCGATGATGCAGTGCATGAACTCCATGGTGAATGGTCTGCACATGGCCCTTGCCAGTCCGTAGGAAGGTAGAAAAGAGGAATCACATGGAGAGGGCATTGTCTAGGTCCCGCAGGGCATCAGTGAATGTAGGGTACCGTTCCTTGCTGATGTGGTCAAGTTTGTAGTTGGGCTTATTGTCCTTTAGACGCTCTACAGTGTTTCCACTTGCTCTTCCCATAGGCCTTCAGGAGCTTCCGGACTAACACCTTGTATTCCCAGAACTTGTTGACGATGGGTTCATGGAGGAGAAACCTGATGTCTTTGATAAGGTAAAAAGTTCGGGCTACTGTAGAACTTTTGTTAACCTTCTTCTTGTGTTTGGGTTCATGGGGATAAATGCCCTTCAGAATGCACAGCCGCCTAAAGTCAGCCAGGCTCAGCTGGAGCGTCTTCTGGGCTATGTTCTGGGTGATGTAGTTGGTGGCTGAGCCTGGTTCATACTTCTTCCCAAGGCCTCCCATGGCTCCACGTTGAGGAGCCGACTAGAGCTGCGCGGACAGACAGCGCCACTTCCTCCCGACAAAGTTTTTATTACTAACAAAGAGAGAGAGAAATTAGTAGGCGGGAAAGTTGCCTTCTCAATTCAAACCACCTTTATGATACTCAGTAACTAAAACCCAAGTTATTATAATTACTAAGTACCTCAACTTTCTTCTCTGCAAGTTTAGAATGCCAACTTCATTGTTTAGAATAGTATTCTCTTCATTTCTCTCTCTAACTCAAATACTTTAAATAGCTCCCAATTAATAACTGGAAATTTTTCAATTTCACTTGTGGCGTCATATGATAGAAAGAATCAAGCTTAGAAATACCTAAAAATAAGAGTGATGACTTCTCATGATCCTGGGTGTTGGCTGGGTGTTTCCTCTGCCAGTCTCACCCACTCTTACTGATGCAGCTGCAATTAGCTGGAGGGATGGTGGACTGGAAAATCCCAGATGGATGTAAGTGCCACTCATCTCTGGCAGTATCTGCTGGCTCTTGGCTGCAGCACTGAGGTTCTCCTTCATTCGGCCTCTCATCCTCCAGGAGTCTAGACCAACTGCTTTGTGCTCACAGGGCTGCTGCATTCCCAGTTGACAAAAACTTATGTTGCAAGGTGTCTTAGGTCCTAGCCTTGGCAACCATGCTACTCCTGACACATTTCTATCACAAGTCCAGTCCTGAGTCAAGGCTTGGAGAAATAGTCTACATTTCTGTTTCGAATAAGAGGCAAAGCATATTGAATAGGGGAATGTTTTCTAGGACAGGAAATTGTGACCATTTTTTGGTAATTCACACTGGTAGCTACAGGATTTTGGACAAACCACTTAACATGGCTGAAATGTCAATTTCCTCATCTGGAAAATAGGGATGGTAATTACCCTGAGAGTATTTCAGAAGTAGATGATGTCAGGTTTATAAAGTGCCTAGAGTAAAATGATATTTAGTCAATATTAATTCTACCCTATTCAAGCTTCTCCCAGATCCTGCCATACATCGTCCTGACTCTGTGTGGACCCTGCACTCCAGCTGATTTCTTCATGGTCCTCTGAAGCTACCACTGAGGTTCCCACTTAGTGCTTCTGCCATTCCCTTTAACTGAAATGTTTTTCCTTCCCTTCTTAGTCTAAAAAACTTTATCCATACCTTAGCTTATGACGTCATTTCCTTAATCAATCTTTGCCTCCTCTGGTCACCATGATTTCTTCGTTGTCTAGATTCTAGCAGCCCTTGTAACTTATGCCACAATCTTGCCCTTTGATTATGTGGTTTCCTGTGACTTTTGCATTGCCTTATGGGGTTATTTTCATATTAATACTCTTTACCATTTTAACTGCGTGTCACCAACTATACTATGAACTTCTAAAGAACGGAGAATGTAGAGAAGAATGGTGAAACAGAAAGAGACTTGAAGGATTAGTCATATGACCCCAGTTTTGTTTTTTGTTTTGTTTTGTTTTTTGAGACGGAGTCTCACTCTGTCGCCCAGGCAGGAGTGCAGTGGCGCAATCTCGTCTCACTGCAAGCTCCGCCTCCTGAGTTCCCGCCATTCTCCTGCCTCAGCCTCTCTGAGTAGCTGGGACTACAGGCGCCCGCCACCACGCCCGGCTAATTTTTTGTATTTTTAGTAGAGACGGGGTTTCACCGTATGACCCCAGTTTTAGTCTTTAATGCTTACTAGCTGAATAAATATGAGCCAGTCACTTAACTTTTCTGAACTTTAGTTCCAGAATCATTAAAATGATAAAATTTGGAGCCTGCTTAGTGTTGTTGCAAGGATCAGATAAGGGCACAGATAGAAAAGTTCGAGTGCTGTAAAGTATCACATATATATATTTGGCCTGTTGTGGTGTGTTTAATGAAAATTCATTGCATAAATATTAAATATAATAAATATAAAACACAGGAAACTAGATTTATTGAGTTTATTGGTACAGGAACATAGATGTTCTTTTAATTTATACCCCCTTCCCTCCCCAAGGAACCAGAATACCACAGTTTTGGCATCATCAATTTAATGGGCTCAAGTTGAATGACTCCATCATGTCCAGTTATAATTCCAATTCTCATTATAGTTTAGCAAGAGAGAAAACCCAAGTGGAGGTCAAATATTATTCTAAAATCTTTCTGCTGCAAAGTTTCTTTTAGAGAAAATATTCTGGAGAAGCCTAAGTTTTGGCCAACTGTTTCATAAGTTGGGTGTTAGTGTGGTTACAGTTAAGTTAACTTAAACACAACAGGAGAAACTTTGTTTTGTATACAGCACTACATGAAGGCCTCTCATCATGGTTCAAATAGTTTAAATCCATTGGATTAGAGTGATGTTAGACTTGCAAGAATGTACCTTGTCTAGCTTCTGTGCAAAACTGTATATGCAGACCCTCAAGACTTGCCCATGTATATTAAAGTATTTCCAGGGGTAAAGAGCTATGAATTTCAGTATCTATCACATTTATTTTCAAGAAGGTTGTTTTACTGTTGAACAGCGAACTCATTGCAATTTGATATATGTTTGTCTGGTTTTGTCCTAAATGGAGGTGGTGAACAGCTGGTCAGTATCATTTTTATGACAATTTGAATTTGTTGATACGTTGTCCCTCTTTTCTTCTTTCATCCCAGCTTTCTTAACCTTTCAAGAGAGGTCCTGTTTTACTTTCTCAAAATCATTTTTATTATTATTTTCAGGGCTCAGAGCATTCAGGCCTCAAACTAGACAGAAATCTCAAACGACAGTGCTCATAATGACATTGCTTCTTGTTTTTCCTTTGTAATACTGATTGTAATGTGTCTTAGCATTAAATATTTTATTGTTGATTGAAATTCATTTCGTGGACTGTAGAATATCATTCTCTTTAAAAAATGGCTCCATAATGTCTTTCTTTACTTATTTTAGAAGTAATGCATGTTCCTTGTTTAATATAGGAATATAAGTAAGTACACAAGAGAGAAGTAAAATTGCACACAATCCCTCTATTCATGGATAGCCCCCATTGACGTTTTGGCTTCACAGTCTACAGGGCTGAACAGACTAGCTTTTTCTTCTCCTCTGGCAGGGATATCCTCTTTGAGCCATGGTCTTCTGTCCCATAAGACTTTCTGTAATCTGAGTTAGACAGCCATGGCTCTTTGAAGGGTGTACTGACAAGGAATCATGAATTATTAAGAACAAAAACAGGCTGGCCGTGGTGGCTCACACCTGTAATCCCAGCACTTTGCAACACTTTAGGAGGCTGAGCGGGGCAGATTGCTGGAACCTAGGAGTTCGAGACCAGCCTGGGCAACATGACGAAACGCTGTCTCTACTGAAAATAGAAAAATTAGCAGGGCATGGTGGCGTGCTGTAGCTCCAGCTGCTCAGGAGGCTGAGATGGGATGATCACTTGAGCCCGGGAGGTGGACGTGGCAGTGAGCCAAGATCATACCACTGCACTTTAGCCTGGGCCACAGAGCGAGACCCTGTCTCAAACAAAACAAACCAAAAAGTAATAAATTAGCCAGGCATGGTGGTGCATGCCTGTAGTCTCAGCTACTTAGGAGGCTGAAGTGGGAGGATCTCTTGGTCCAGGAGTTCCAGGCTGCAGTGAGCTGTGATCACACCACTGCACTTCAGCGTGGGGGACAGAGAAAGACTGTCTCTATTAAAAAAAAAAAAAAAATTCTGCAACTGTGTTGGAAAACTAATATTGTCTCTACCGAGGATCACGTAAATTTTTAATTAGGATGTATGTATATACATATGCGTATACATCATATACAATTCTTAGAAATGTGTCTGGGGACACAATAGGAGCTGAATACATGTTAACTGTTATTATTCCAGTTGTACTAGCTATCCTTTTTTTTTTTTTTTTATTGCTATCATTGTTGTCTTTGTCATCATCATCACTAAATGCATACTGTCGGCTGGGCCTAGTTGAAGACCCTGGTTCATTATAGTGTCTCATTTCTCTCCAGGACCTCATGGTTTGGTAGGAGTGACAGACACATAATTTTATAAATTGAAGTCTTCAGCATATCTAAAAAAAAATGAAAAGCCCAGATAAATAACCCTATAAGCTCCTTAGCTTCCCTTAAATGCCACCTTCCAGGCTCAGCTAATTAGAATATATTGTTTTTTTCTCCACGATGCTTTAGCCATTTTTTACCTTCCTATAATTTATCCATTTCACATCTCATTATCTCACTCATTATTCTCACCACTCTTGAACACTTTCATAAAAGAGAAGGTAAAGAAGTTCTTCAGGTCCTTATGTTTTAAATGTTATCTGTCATTAGCTTTTCTACTCACTCATTTAGAAAGAAGGTGCTTGCCTTGTTTACCTACTTCTGATGGTTATAATTAAGAAATGGTCCCATAACTCTTATGGAATTTTTATTGTAGAATTTTTTTAATATGACATCAAAGCCAATAGTCAATCATGTGAAAGCAGTAAAAAAAAAAAATCAAGCTTATTTTCAACTTTAAATCACAATGTTCATTGTCATTTTTGATATGGCAGCCCCCAAATTTCCTTCTTGTGACTTGTTAGATCCCCTTTGAGAATTTTCTTCAATTTAAACCATTTCAATTCTTATAGACCTTTAAATGTTTATACAGATTGATGGAAATGTGGCATGGTCTACTCTCTTTCCTTCCTTCAATTCAATTGTGTCAGCTATTACATTGTGCAAATTAGAAAATTTCATTAATTGAGGAAAGGTCTTTATCCTAAGGGAAGCAGTTGAAGAAGCGAAATGAAATCCGCGTCTCTTTCCCTCTACCTTACCCTCTCTTTCCTTTTGTGTTTGTATAGATTTGTATGTAAATAAATAAAAGGTGGCTGATTCAAGGAATTGACATAGGAAATGGCAGGCTGGGTGAGCAGAGAGTAGATGACACATGTATTTAATTCACTTTATATTATTAATTGTGTGTATACACATACATTTAACGTCCTTTTTGGTGTCCCCCAATCTATAGCAGCTAATATCTAGACCACATTTTGGAAATGAGAAAATGTGGCTGGAAGAAAATGATTAACTTGCCCGGGTCACAGAGCTACCAAGTGGAAGACTCAAAGTCAAAACAACATTTGTCGTACTCTAAAGCATGTACTCTCTTTACTACAGAAGGGCCTTTCTCCAGGAAGCAAAGCCCAGATCTTACAGAGGGTCCCATAGGTTGCATTTGCTAGTGTGGGGGCTTGTGCATAGAAGGTGTTAAGAAAATGTGTATGGAATTGCTTTGAAGAAAGAATAGGGGGAAAATGTTTTAAAAGATATTCCTTGATGAAGAGTCCAGGGACTTGAGAAATCCGATACCAGGGGTGGGAAAGTCCAAGGCAATTACTTCTGCAAGTGTTAAGAACCTGTTGTGTGTTTTCTTTCTCTGCCGAAGGAGAAGGTTGTTTACATTATGGGAGATTGTTCCGGTCTGTACCAAAGAGCTTGTTAAGGGTGACAGACAGGTTTGTTGCACGAATGTGCACTCCAAATTAGATGAATGGTGAAATTATGAAGCAATCAAATGGCAAAGCTTTTAGCAGACTACAGTACATTGCCCTTTTTTGCTACCCCTAGGCCTGTTAGCATAAAAGAGGCCATAAAGATAAAGTACACAATATTATTCAAGTCTCAGAGTTCAACAAACGTGGACAGCCAGCATTTTATGGCAAGTGTAGTCAGGATTGCTTAAAACCACTTGTCTCCCCAACACACTGAGTTAGCCCCGCTTCCTTTTCTGTTTGCCAGGACAATATTAGACAGACTAGGGCAAGTCAAAAAGAGCGAGAAATGCTGGGCGTGGTGACTCATGCCTGTAATCCCAGCACCTTGGGAGGCCTAGGCGGCCGTATCACGTGAGGTCAGGAGTTCGAGACCAGCCTGGCCAACATGGTGAAATGCTGTCTCTACTAAAACTACAAAAATCAGCCAGGTGTGGTGGTGGGCGCCTATAATCCCAGCTACTCAGAAGGCTGAGGCAGGAGAATCACTTGAACCCGGGAGGCGGAAGTTGCAGTGAACTGAGATCACGCCACTGCCCTCCAGCTTGGGTGACAGTGAGACTGCCTCAAAAAACAAACAGAAAACAAAAACAAACAAACAAAAAAACAAAACAAAAAGAAAGAGCGAGAAACAAGAACTCCTCTCCTCCCTTTCTTCATAGCCCTTGAGGGGAGGGAAAGAGGTGGGCAGAAAAAACCTCACCCTAGCATGAAGAAGTGAGTGACAGAAAAGGTTTTTTAAGTCAGTCAGATTGGAGAGGCTTGTTATCCTGGGAGAAGTTGGAACCTCAAATGAAGAAAAAGAAGAAGGGGAGTGGCTCGTGCCCAAGTCTAATGTGTTCGCTGGGAAGGAGAATGGCTTCTCTTCACCAGGAAAGGGAAAGGAAAATGACTCCTCTCACTATGCTGGGGGCTGCACGTTAGGGGGAGGACAGGTGGAGGGAAGGCTGTTAGCACCAGAAGGAGACCTGAGGAGTCGTTGATCCAAACCTCCCATTTTAGGGATAAGATGTACAAGGTCCAGAGACGGCAAGTGACTTGCCTGAGACTACCCAGCTATTTTATATTTAGTTCTATGCTATTCTCACCACGAGCATTTTGAGTGAAGGTGGGAGGATAATTGATATGTACATGAATGTACATATATGTACATATTTCTTAATAGGGTACAGCTGAAGAGCCCAATATGTGAAAGAGAAAGAAGCAAAGCTGCTCTAGTTGAAGGTGGTAGTAGAGGTGGGTAGGAGTGTCGTGGAATCCCACCCCCTCAGTCTCTCTTTGCCTCAGTGGGTCCTAGAAGGTAGGCTCTAGAAGCGCCAGGGATCTAGGGAAAACTTAAGCACCAGAATATTTGATGGATTTTTTTTTTCTTTTTCTGCCAATCCACTAAAAGTTATTATTTTTTTTCTTGGAATCTTCTCATCTTACCCAATGCAAACACTCTTCTTGTTATGAAAGCTGCCTGAGCAGGGGCTAGTGCCACATTTAGAGAGAGGCAGCCATTGCTGACCTTGATCTGATTTTATTCTGACCCAGGAGGCATAGACACAGAGACTCTAAGAGGGGAAGTAGCGGCTAGAAAGTGGCAGAGATGGGACACCATGCCGAATCTGTCTGATCCAGAGCCAGTGCTTGTCTCTTCACACTTATACTCTATCTCCAGAACACAGGGTTGGTCCACAGTATTAAAAGTTGACTGTGCTGTGTCTTTGGATATTTTTCCCCATAAGGGAAAATGTTGACATTAATTAAGATGGGGTCTAATACCCTTTCCACTTTAATGTTCTGCAAGTTGATACAGTTCATGGTACAAGCTAACAATTCACTTAAAAACAAGAGAGATTGTTTTCCCCAAAATATGTACGTATGGTTTAGATGTTGACATTCTGGAGGCCATGGTCCACAGATAGTATTTTGTGCATGATTGTTCTTTTTACAGATCACTTATAATACAAAACCATGTGGAAGATCTTTTGTTCTTTCACAATCTCTTCAAATCCTACTATCTCCCCCACCCCAACCACCTTATAAATCTGGTCTGTGGCTGTTTGGGGTCTGTTTTATAGGGCTTATTAGGAATAACAGTTGAACGTTTCTGTGTGGAGCCAAGTCTTGGTCACATAGGCAGCCCGCCAATTTGTAGTAGCATGGTGCATGGTTAACGATCTAAGCCATCCCAACTGCCCCATCTGGACAGGAGGGATGGGTGGTTCCTGATATTCCAGGACAAAGTGAATAATTCAGTCCATCATACAGATGTTTGGACCACATAATAGCCAACTGCAGAGTAGTTAGTAATATCTGTTATTTTGTAAAGTCTCCTCCCCAACTCTATTTTCTCTATTTCACAAATCCACATTTAGAATATGCTTTGGAATTTGATAGGCCCCATGGAAGTGTGGGAGGCCATTTCTGAGATGCTGGAGTTTCAGGCCCAGTAACCTTCCCCACCCCACCATGGAAGGAGAATAGAAACACCGATTACTGTGCAGCTTAGCTGTTAGCTGTTTGCTTCTATGAAACAGTGATTTGTTTATAAAATGGTGTGATTTCTCCTGGAGAAAAAAAAACCAAACCAAACCCAACTGCTATTTTTAGAGACATTTTTAAAATGAAAGGGCTATGATAGTAAACCCACCCAGCCGGGAAGACTATACGTGAGCTTTCCAAATCCGTCCACTAAAGTAGGAATTTGAAAGCGCCACCACAAATTGCTTTTCACTTCAACCAGGATGTTGATTATGATCCCCTGGCTCCACTCTGCTCTCCTATTACTTGCACATGAATTTAGTTACCCTGTATTTTAATTACATGTGTAGAGCAAGTTTTATGTTCTCTTCTCTGACTACTCATAAACTTCACAGAGATCACCCCAAACCATATTGTTCTTAAAATAGCCCGTGCCTCCTATCGTTGTAGCAATACCAAATGACACTTTCTTGACCCAGCCCTGTTGTATTAAGTACATTAGGCTCCTGGCAGGCGTGTTCTTCCAAACTCAGTGTAGTTTGAGTTAAGCTTGTCTCTAGTCATAGAGCTCTATGTCTAAAACATACCATTAGAGAAACATGACTGGCAACAGGCATAAGTGGGATCTCAGTAGCATCCTCTGAACCCACACATTACATGTTTGAGTCAAAACCATGGGCGCTGGGGTGGTGTTTATTTTGCTTGTTAGCTGTGACAAAAAAAAAAAAAAAAAAAAAAAAAAAAAAGCAAGGATATCACACGTTCCCATCCCCCAGGTATATTTTCCCTTCTGTTCTAGGCCATCATTTTGTGGCTTGAGAACCACAGGATGTACCTTTTGTAATTACGTGAGAATTTTGATTTCAGCTGACATGAAAGTCCAGCCACAATATTAAATGTCACACAAAACTTCACGTTGAGAAACTCCGTATAAAGGGAACACTCTATGTTTTACAGCGAGGTTGTACTGTTAACAATTACCCTTTCCCCCCTTTTTGCTCAAGATGATTTGACTGCAATGGGAAGCAATATAAATCAGTTGCTGGCCACATAATAACTACTCAAGTCTTCTTTTTGCGCTCTTAAAAATACAGAAGAAGAATATCATCCCTCTAGCAGATTGTTGATATATCAGACTCTAGCCATAATATTTCAAGTGACACAGCCATAAAATATGAGTCCTGAGTGCTTTTCTTCCTGAAATTTCACTAATTGCAACATAATTCACCAACACAGTGTTTTTTTAAAAAAAATTCACATAAACAGCCCAGCTCAAATGGTTGTTTTAATAAAGGAGTAATATCACATCCCTATATTTTTTTAGAAAGCAAGTATTATTGACCCAGCTGAGTGTCATTGGTGGGTAAATGGCTAAGAGTTCTTGACTCCAGGGTTCTGATGTATTTTTCTAATTCCTTGTGGCTCTCTGGGGGATGAACATAATGGTTTATACCTCAGACAACCTGGGAATCATCATGAAATAATTCTAAACTGAAGTGAATCTTGGAATTTATCTCTATGTTATTATACAATTGGATAGGAAGAGAAGAATCCAGTGGGCACTTTTCTCTTTTGGTGTTCTTAAGGCTAGGTCATCAGTATCACTAGTTTGCAGCCTCCTCCCTTTCACCCCCAAATCCATGACTTTGACAACTTATTTAATTTTTATGTATAAGTTTGTGAAGTTTTTAGAATTCTTGGGTCTTCTATGGTAATTCTTACTTCTTTGAGAAAAAAAGGAAACTTCTTTGGGAAAAAGGATTTCAGAATGAAAACAGATGTTATACAATTCATGTGCTTGACAATAATTTCTCTTTAAAATAACAATAAAATCCATAGCTCAATGTCAGAGAAGCTCATATCAGTGGTTCTGATGAAAAACACTTGAGTATTTCTCTGATGGTGGATCATGGCAGCAGAACTGTTGATGATACTCTGCTATGAGTTGAGTTATAGTCCGTAATTAAGTAACTGGTTATCTAGTTTTCTTTTTCTCTAAGATTTGTTGAAAAGTCTCAGTTAAGTGAGCATGAAGGTTTCTAGGTATGCATGTGAGGTATGTGGAGATTGCCCACTGTTCATAGAGTTGCAGACTAGAGACCATATGTGCAGCAAAGCGTGGACGCCTGCAGTGTCTTTGGCTGGAAATGCTGGGTCAGGGCCTAGAATTGTTCCAGAGCCTTTCCTCTTGTGGTTGCTTGGTTTCTAATTTTGGTTTCTAACTGTAGCAGCCATATTACCACAAGACCACAGCTGTAAGGTGGCATTGGGAAGAAAGGAAATAAGCCTGTCAGATCCCTCCACTTCCTGGTAGATAGATTAAATGACTCCATTATACCTTAATCGTAGGTTTTATAACTTGGAAAATGATTCATGGGCCATGTATTTAATTTCCCCAGACTCCTCTTCATGTTGCCCATCAACCCAAACACCCACATTTCGTAGATGAGAAAATAATTTGAAGAATCAAAATTATTTGCCCAAGTTAAAACAACTAATTTTTTCTTTCTTCTTTCTTCTATTTTGACAGGAAGAAGGGGGGTCAAGAGGGGTTCATACTGAAAAGGATTGCGAGCTAGAAGATAGTTCATGTAATTTCTCAGGGCCTTGCTTTATTTATCTGTAGCAGGAAGGCTAGATAATATGTGAGATCTCTTCTAGCTCTAAGGTTCTGTGTTCTTTGTTTGGGGCGTGAGAAAATAAAACTGAATTTGGGAAGAGGAGCCAAAAAAAAAAAAGCAAGAGGGACAACTGTTTTTGAAGGAAGAAATCAAGAAATCTTAATGCATGGAAATGAAGAGAAACTCAGAAATAGTACCTGAATTGAGCTTTTTATAAAGACCTGAAACTTAGGAAAAGTGAGCTTGGTTCTTTTCCTCAGAAAATTGTTAAAGTTAAAAAAAATTAGGAAAGAACTATAGGCATAGAATACAAACAAAATTGAATGATAAACATGACCAGTGGATAACAAGAAAGAACATTTTATAGATGCTAAGTTGAAGTACAGAGAGAACTCCAGTACAGCATAATTTCCTTTTGTTCAGTATTTTCTCAAGATGTCTACTTAAAAATACTGAAAGTATAAAAAGATGTATGTCTTAATTCAGATATAATAGGTATAAACAGGTGATGGACATATCTTGGAGTTATCACCTGAATGATGAAGAAATGTTTGATGGCTACAGTTGTTTATAAAATTTATAAAAAGACACCGGGTGCAGTGGCTCACACCTATAATCCCAGCACTTTGGGAGCCTGAGGTGGGTGGATCACTTGAGGTCAGGAGATCGAGACCAGCCTGGCCAACATGGTGAAACCGCATCTCTACTAAAAATACAAAAATTACCCAGGTGTGGCGGCACAAACCCATAATCCCAGCTACTTGGGAGGCTGAGGCAGGAGAATCGCTTGAACCCGGGAGGTGGATGTTGCAGTGAGCCGAGATTGTGCCCTTGTACTCCAGCCTGGGTGACACAGTGAGACTCTGTCTCAAATAAAATAAAATAAAATAAAATAAAAAGAGTTGCATATGCAGTATTTTTTCACACTGGCCAGCCTAATAGAAGTCTCCTATCCTCACTTTTGGATATATGTAGCCCACTGAACCAATAAAGTCAGAGAATGAAGCAGAACGTAGGAGAAGATTACTAACTCAGTGATCACCAGGAAGCTTACAACACTCCAGCTGAATTTTGACAAAATTCAAATAATCACTTTCTTTACTTATGAGATAGATTCGCCTAAACCAATTTATACCTGTTTTTCGTGCTTTTTAAATGTCTGACCTAATCTTTTGATGTAAGTTCAGTACTGACATATATAACGCAAACCTCATCCCAACAGTTTTGTGGGAATGAAGATGTTGGTCATCTGTCACGGATAATGTATACTCAGATTACTTTTTAGCTACCATCACAACGATTCATTAGATAGGTACCTTTCCATTTTTGTTGATGAAGAAACTGAGGCTCAGAGAATTTACATAACTTGCGCAAGGTTACTCGGTGACTAGGGTTTTAATCAAAATGTACACGACTTCAAAATCTTTAGGATTTCCAAGTTACTCATCAGAGCTGAGAAAATCCAGAAAAGACTGTGAATCTGAGATTAACATTTTTAAGATGTTGAAGGCATTTCCAAGCGAAACACTAACTTGTCCTTAAAGCCATGTTTTAGGAAGCTATTTATAGTTGGGCACCTGAGAAACACTTTTCTCCTACTGAAATCATTTCTTCAGTGGCCTCATACCAACAAAACCATATGAAGGAATATGACCCTGTTTTCCTAGCTGGTGCTCCAGAATGTTTGAATCCATTGACTGTTACATATGTGACTATAAAAATGTTAGGAACGATGAGCAATTAAAAGCTAGAGCAGTTACTTAACCTGTGGTTACAATCCACAACATCATCATCCTAGCAAAAACTCTTTTTTTTTATTATTATAATTTAGGTTTTAGGGTACATGTGCACAATGTGCAGGTTTGTTACATATGTATCCATGTGCCATGTTGATTTCCTGCACCCATTAACTCGTCATTTAGCATTAGGTATATCTCCTAATGCTGTCCCTCCCAGCATTAGGAGCAAAAACTCTTAAAAGCAGAAGATCGTATAAGTAGAGGAATATTTTGCAACCTGTGTGTATACTTTTTTGTTTTAAGTAAGGAAAAGGGTATTAAAAAGTACACTGCACACAGATTGCACCTTATGGCTGAGGTCTGTACTTCAATGCTCTCAAGGAGGGAACCGAGGAAATAATGCATCAGGAGGTGCTGAAATGTGACTGATCTTCAAAGGCATTTTGCTGTATGTTAGGAGGCCAAGTTTGCACTGAGATAGCTCCTCCAGTTGCTGATAAACTCAGAAAAGAGGAAGAAACAAACATATTCTCTATCTGCCTTCACAGCATGACTTAGAATCCTACGTAGTTATAGCTGGAAGATCTTTTCCCTGCCAACTCCCTTGTTTTACAGATAAGGCCTGGAGAGGTAAAGCAACTTTTCCTAAGCAATACAGTTAGCTAATGGAAGAGCAGGGAGTAGAAGCCAGAACTAATGAAGCCTAAATTCAGTGTTCATTTGGATTGACGTAGTGCAAAGAAACTTTACAGGAGGAAACTTGGGGAAGGAGTGAGAGCAGCCTGCAATTTGAAGGCCGACCTAAAACAGATGCAACTGAACTAACAAATTTATAACAAGTTTCAGTGCAGCTAAATTAGAAGGGGCTAAGTCATTAACCTTGCAAAGAGAAATTTATAAGCACTGACTAAACTTGACCGTAAGCCAATCACGTGTTTCCACTTCCCAGTGTCCCAAGAACACATTCACAGATGAATGCACATAGGCACCACAGCACCACTTCAGACTTCTCTCTGCAGAAATATGAGTTAGAGACACACCGCAGGAAGTGTTGATGATAACATTTCCTAATAGGCCCTGTGTTTTCTTTAATAAAAAATAATTTTGGTGTAATCACTCATTGCAGAAAAAAACAATCTTAAGTGATTCATAAATTAGAAGGCCTGCCCACAGATTAGAACTCTGTTACAGGTTAATTGTCTCCTGTGGCTTGGAAATACAAACCTTCTATTTTCTCAGAAGGCACTGTGGAAGACATTACTGCTGTCTCCTGATGCTCACAGAGCCCCTCTCTTCATGGGTACGTGGGAAGATTGTACTTCTTTCTCTCTCTGAGATTAGTCTTGGCTGTATGACTTGCTTTGGACAATGAAGTGAAAGAGGGAATGGGTTATGTGGCTTCTGGGCTGCTTAGGAGCCAGTGTATATGCTTCTATTTTCACCTCTCCAGGCTGGCTGGGCCAATGGCTGCTTCATTAGTTCAGGACCCACCATCAAATTACAATGTCACAGAGCAGAGCTTCACTCATTTTGGGATGGGCATATAGTACGAGAAAGAAATAATGTTTTGTCGTTTTAAGTGGCTCCAATTTTGGGATTGCTTTGATAGCATAATTTAATTAATCCTCATGAGTAGAGCATCCTTGATAGGCTCATGATTTTTAGCAATAACGTGGTTTCTGTAAATGTCTAAGTATTTGCACATATTTCTTGAAAAATGTAGAGAGGTCAAGAGTTAGTTCTCTCACTGTGCCTGAGAAAAATTGCATAATCATAATATCTTCTTCCCTTGGATGGTGCTATTGTCTGTAAAGACCTTTCTCAGAAATAACTCTTCATTTCCATCATACATCTGTGAGATAGATAGTTTGAGTGACACAGTTTTTTGTTTTTTGTTTTTTTTTTTTTTTTGGTGGGGAAACTAAGATTTAGAGAGTTTAAATGACACATCTACAATTGCAAGGTGGCAAGGGGACCATGCTCCATTCACTATGATATTCTGCCTCTGGTCTTCAAATAGGTTGAGACAATTTTTTTTCAGTTAATTCTCCTTGTAGGGTGATGGAAGTTTGCAGGAACTAGCCAACAACAAATATATTGTATCTCAGGGAATACTAAATTTTATCTGACCCTGTTATGAAACAGGTTCACCATGCACGGGTCACTCTAGCACTTACATGAGTCTGGTGAGACAGAACTCTCATACGAGCTAAGCAAAGCAACTTTATTACTCACAGATTAAACGGCAAGGAACAACAGAAGCCTCAGATTCACCACACGCTCATTTCCCAAGGCTGAGAAAAGCTGCCCAGGGCAGATGGGGTCTCATCTGTGTGTGATCCACATCATGCTGCAGCTGAGGTATCTCCAAAGCATTCTGTGTTGGGTTGTTATACTCTGGGGGGACACTAAGATCACTGGGCCAAAGTGTTGTAGGACATCATGTTCTAGGAGGGATGGGAACAAAGTTGTTCCAGGCAGTTTCTCCTTATCTCAGCATGTTGCACTCTTAGCACATTCTACAGTGATTCTCAAGGTTATATGTGAGAAATGGGGAGAGCTGGGTCAGCCAAAGCCATGAGGCTGCCCATCACCATGATTAGCATGTGGTGGGACTCAATATATATGGCCGCAGTTTCCCTTCTAATGTGAGCCATATCCTTTCTCTTCTCATTCCACCTTAGTTTCTACCTTACTAGCTAACTTCTGCCTTTCATCAAATATGCTTGAATTTTCTCATTGAGTGGACAGAGACTGATATGTCCCAATTAAAACAAATACTTCCTGACTAACCACATGTCTAGAGTTCATACAAGTGTGTAAGTGGTAGCTGTGGCAGGCAATCTCTAAGATGACCCAGCAGCCCTTGCCTCCTGGTATTGCCTTGTTTAATGTCTTGTTTAATTGAGAGACTAATATCTCCCAATTAAAATGAATACCTCCTGATTAGCCACATGTCTAGAGTTCATAGCAGTGTGTAAGTGAGAGCTATGGTAGGCAGTCTCTAAGATGGACCACCGGTCCTTGCCTGCTGGTATTGCCTTGTTTAATGCCCTTACCTTGAGTGTATGCTGGGCTCGTTGACACAATTCTGACAAATAGAATATGGCAGAAGTGATGGAGTGTCTTTTCCAAGATTATTTCTGTAACAACTGTGGCTCTCATCTTGGGCACGTTCAAACTCTCCTTGCTCAGAACACCAACTCCCATGTCATGAGGACATTCAGGCAGTCTATGGAGAGGTCCACATAGCAAGAAGCTGAGCCCTGGCAATGGCCACATGAGTGATCTTGGAATCAGATTTTTCAGCTGCAGTTAAACCTTGACATGACTGCAGCCCTGGCTGACAGCTTGATTGACAACATCATGAGAGACCCTGAGCCAAAGACACCCAGTTAAGTTGTGCCAAATTCTTGGCCCACAGAAACAGTGAGAGTATAAGGGCTTGTTGTGTTAAGCTGCTAAGTTTTAGGGTAATTTGTTATGCAGCAATTGATAGCTAATGTAAAACCAAACCCCGTATGAGTGCAGGTTATGATGGGCAAGGACCTCAGGTAGGGAGGACAACTCCATAAGGGAAGGAGCCCTTAAAAGGATGTAGGTGCACGTGGGACATCATTTACCTATTGCTCACTTTCATCAAACACTTTTCATCACAATTTTTCAGGTTATACAAATATAAAAGTTACGGTATTTTGAAATGCACAGGCAAGGATTGCTGAACTAACCTAGTGCAGCTCTTTGCACTTTACAAAACTGAAAACCAGGACCCTGAGAGGATAACTTAATGTGTTCCATGTCACAAAATAACCCAGTTTTAGGGCTTGAAGCCTAGGTTTTCCAACACCTATTCCAGTGTTCTCTTAGTTGTACCATGCTTCTTTGTTCACAGTTACAAAAAGAAAAGAAAGTTTAAAATTAACCATTGCAATTCCAGAAAGATTCTTAAAAGCTCACCATGTCTCTCATTTTAATAAATGTCAAAAACTGACTTCCAAAGACTTCTTAAATAGTTTGTATAGAACATAGTCATTCATTCATTAATTCAGCAACTATGTATTGAACATTGACTATGCTCCAGGCATTGTGCTAGACACAAGGGTTACTAGGGTGGTAAAAACATTTGTTGGAGACACCAAAAGAAGCAGCCCATGAATCTTGTCTGTTTTATCAGTGGTGTTTTCTTTTGTCATCATAGATAAATGTATGTGTTTCCATAGACAGAAATCATGTAAAGGCTCAATTATTCAATATTAATATTGATCTGAAACTTTTAAAGCTCCCTTAGAAAGTTGATTGCAGTTTCACACTGAGAGTGGGAAAGGAGGGCTTTTTACAGTGGCTCCAGACAGAGCAATGTTCATGTTTCCAGGTACTCCTTCCTGAAGTGGAAGAATGCCCTGGCCTACTTAGACCCTCTTAATTGGAGATAGAGATACTATCTGCCTAAGTCCTATGGCTTTACTTGAATTATTAGGAGCTAAGTAAACTCTTAAAAAGAAAACATGAGATACTCTCTGATACATCTTGTGAGCCTTGATGTTCTAGAAGTTAAATAGCATGGGCCTCTGGAGTAAAATATCCTGGAAACAGTGTTGGCATGACACATTTTTGCTAAGTGCCACAGGTCAGGGCACCTAATTTGCTCCTTGCAAAAAATGAGGATAGTAATTATACCACTTGGCTGTGAGAAGTGCTTTGTAAGCTAATAAATAGCCTTCAACTTCAATAAATTCTCTTATTTCCCAATTATAAGATCTCTGAAAGCTAAGAAGAGGAGGTGATCCTTTTTTAACCTTTTATAGTCTCTAGAACTATGCCTAAGACTTATTGGGTATTCACTAATTGTTTGTTGAAAAGCTACTGATTAATAATAGTGATAATTTTGGAGCACCTGCCACGTGCCAGGTGATGTCTTACACATTTCACTTGTATTAGCTTTTGATTCCTTATAGTGACTCCATAAGTTAAATACTATTATTATCACTATACTATGGACAGGAAAACTGAGGCAGAGAGAAATTGAGTAATTCCCACAGTAACATAGGCGGAGCTGGAATTGAAACTCATATAGTCTGGCTAACTGCCAAGATTTGCTTCCCCTCCATAAGAACTGTTGTATACATTTACCTCTTCTTATTAGAAGAAATATAGGCAGAAAGAAGAGTTAGTTCCCTTCTGTTGAATTAGTAGATATTTCTCTTAAATGAGTTTTTATCCAATATCCAAAAGAAAGCAAAACCAAACAAAAACCAAACCAAACAAAAACAATCCTAACAAGTCAATTCAGGCAAAATCATATTGAGACATCTTCAGCTGAGGCTTCTGGCTGAATGTACCATTGACAATGATCATTTAGTATGTTGAGATGAACCTGAGGACTTTTCATCTGGGAAAATATCGGAGAGGCAAGAAGAAGCAGACCATGAGTTGTTAGCTGTGCTTGAAAATCATACAGATGGAGGGTCTTGGGTGAGTCTTTGGATTGTAGCCTGCTTATCTTCAGTCACAGTGAGTATATAATGACAGAAGAAACATTTGAAAGACTGGGAAATACCTGTCACACAGGCAGATGACAGAATGATTGTGAACAACGTAGAAGAGAGGGAAAAGGGAGGTGAAGAAGCAGCTAACATTTATTGAATGCAAGTTATGCTGAATATCTATAGTCTTATTTAGTAATCATTGCAATGGATGCAGTAATGCTAAACACATCTTGCAGATAAGAAAGCTCAGGATCAAAGAGGTTAAGTAATGCTACCATGAAGCATTGTCAGCTGGGAGGAAAAACCAGCCTCCTCCACTTACTCCCAAGCCTGTGAACTTTCCATTCTGCGGCTAGTAACCTCTGTCCTACCTCTCACTGAACTGCAGACTTGTAAGAAGCTACTGCTGAGCCAGAAGATTACGACAAAATGGCCAAGAAAACATTGCTATTATGTTGGGGAAAGAGGGAGGAACAAAAGCGCTAATAGAAAAGGAAGAAAAAACCAACCAATGGAAATCACGAAAGACTGTGAGAGAAAAGCCTTTAGGCTTTTGACAAAGTGTAGAAGAAAGAAAATGGTACTCCTGAGGCATGGATTTTCCACAAGAAGGGCCTCTGATTCTAATAATCCTATTAAAAAGCAGAGGAGAGCTCTAGGAAACCTCAGATACCCTTTTCTCAAAGATGGCTACTTTCTTTTTGCCTTTTGTCATTCCTTCTCAACTCCCTTTCTTTTGCTGCGGGTCACTGGTTTTGGATCTCCTTGTTTTGCCTGAGTCATAGCTCAGTCTTTGACTTTTTGGCTCCACTCTTTGAAAAGTGGTTTTGCCAAGAGCAAATTGCCCAAGATGTTTAGGTCAGTGGTCAGCAAAGCTGATCCACAGGTTGGATGCAGCCCATGGTGAGGTTGTTGGTGCCCTGTGGTAGAATGAGAAAAACTGGAACAACCGAGTGAGCTTTTCATAACACTAAATGCATTCCATACTGACTGTCTTTTTTCCTGAGATTATGTTCTTCTTGCTTGTTTGATGTTTCAGCATTTGTTGTTTTATGAAATGATGGTGAGAGTAGATGATTCCCCTTAAATACTTTTTTAAAAATTAAAATGGCCCGTGAAATCAATTTGAGAGACAGACATGCCTAGTCCATTGGAAAGAATCTGATCATGGACACTGATTACAACTCAGAAAAATATTTCAGTGGGGAGCTGTTGACATTTTTAATGAAAGAGTTCACAGGTTGTTTTAAATATTAAGTTAATTATATATGACGCCCCTATTGCTTCATCTGGTATATTGTTGGCATTTAAGCAATACATATACTTCTTCTCCCTTGAATTTGTCTTCTTTGATATGTGGGGCATGTTTGTGCATAACGTGAGTTTTGACCTTCTTGGCCCCGGCCCACTAAATGCTAATAGTAAGCCCCAGCTTCAGTTTTGATGACCAAAATGCCCCCCAACACTTTTACCAACCTTCCCAGTGGAGTAGGTTTTGGGAATTAATAGAT
Organism: Hylobates moloch; assembly: GCF_009828535.3. Taxonomy (NCBI): domain Eukaryota; kingdom Metazoa; phylum Chordata; class Mammalia; order Primates; family Hylobatidae; genus Hylobates; species Hylobates moloch. The sequence goes on from NW_026652294.1 coordinate 64,625,469, forward strand.
GAGGCTGGTTTTGTATCTCATCTCAGAGTGCTTTGTGCTAGCATTACTTAACCTCTTTGGGTCTCAACTTTCTTATCTGAATGGGTATTACTTAAGGCCCAAGTGGGGTTCCGCAGAGCATCTCGTAATCACCTATTATTATGCCCTATTTCTGCTATAGAGAAAAAAGCACATGCAGAGGCAGATAATATTGTCCCATTTTGGTCATCAAATATTTGCTACAGTAATATACCTTAACCTGCTAATACCCGTGACACCCTTAAAATAAGAAGGAGCATGAATTGGGCAGTGTCATTTTTCTCATAAAATTTATAGACATTAATCCAAGTTTTCTCAGCTTTTAATACTATAATGGTCTTTCTTTTAGGATTTGCTTCTGCTTCAAATCCTCCCTTGATACAGTCAACCATTTTCTTTCTTGTGCCCTACAATGCCATATATGTACTGTAATGTGCCAAAATATGTAAAACACCTGGTACAGTGTCTGGCACATGGAGGCTGCTCAACATGTGTTATTGGGTGAGAAGGTGAATGGCCACTGCACAATATCAAATATATTCTACTGGGAAATATCTAAAGAAATCACATGGATGCAAGAGAGGAGTTTAGACTCATTCATTACTATGTGGTCATAAATACCCACGCCTATCTCCAACACCAAGAAGGTGGATTTACTTCTTCCCTACATAGTTCTCTGATTGAACGTTGTGCCTTGTTTGTTTGCTTACCTTTTTTTTTCTTTATATACTCAACCTGATTTTATTTTAAATCCATTTTGCCCGTGCCTGGGATTTTGTTGGAGAAAGAGAGCATATATGAATTTCCTTTTGCTTGAACCCCACAAGAACTAATTCTTACCATTCCTGAGACTAAATTCTTTTCACCTGTTTTCTTTTCTGAGTTGGGTGGGGGTGTAAGCATTGGGGGGTATAATTTTTGGGCTCCTAGAACTTTCTCCTTCCTCTGCCCCTAATGTGTGTGCGTGTGCACGTGTGCACACGCACACAAACACATTCACAATGAGTTTGGTTCAAAGGTCTTAGACCATGTAGGAAAGCAAAAAATGGACATGAAATGGCACAGAGTTTGGTCACTGTCAAGAGTCCAGCTGCACAGCAGCTCAGCATCTGGGTCAGGAGGAAAGAAATTAATGTTCATTGTGCTATGTCTTGTCTGTTAAGCACATCTCATTCTTTCTCCAGAGAACTCTGGAGTGTTATGATGGCAGGGTAGAGGAGAGGGAAACTGAAGACTAGCCTTTGTTGAACACAACACAATTAGCCCTTGTTGTCAAGCATCTCTCTAGATGCTTTTATATCACTTCACAACTCTCTAGGGCAATTATATGATTCTTGTTTTACAGTCATGGAAACTGACGCTCAGAGAGGTTAAGTCGCTCACTCCAGATCCCCCATTGAGAAGTAGAGAAGGCTGGATTTTGAACTTCATTTACTGTTTGTGTGTTTTTACTGTGTATTATGTGTATTTCTTTCTTTTTTTTTTTTCTTTTGAGGCAGAGTTTTGCTCTTGTCACCTGGGCTGGAGTGCAGTGGCACGATCTTGGCCCACTGCAACCTCCGCCTCCCTGGTTCAAGGGATTCTCCTGCCTCAGCCTCCCGAGTAGCTGCGATTACAGGCACCCGCCGCCATGCCCAGCTAACTTTTGTATTTTTAGTAGAGACGGGTTTTCACCGTGTTGGCCAGGCTGGTCTCTATCTCCTGACCTCAGGTGATCCACCCACCTCAGCCTCCCAGAGTGCTAGGATTGCAGGCATGAGCCACTGCGCCCAGCCAGTTTTCCAGGGATAGTTCCAGTTTATGCCTGTTGTCCTGGTGTAGTTATTAATAACAGCTCTCACCATTTGTCTTGGTATGCACAACAAATTATAAGATCATCTTACCTCTTTCTCTTCTGCGTTCTTCCCCTCTTGTCCAAGTGGGAGGTGGGAAGGCACTGGGTGATTATGGCATCCATTGATGGCCTCTCTGCGTTGCAGATACCTTTTTTTTTTTTTTTTTTTTCCTGAGACAGAGTCCTGCTCTGTCGCCCAAGCTGGAGTACAATGGCGCGATATCGGCTCACCGCAACCTCTGCCTCTTGGGTTCAAGCAATTCTCCTGCTTCAGCCTCCCGAGTAGCATGCGCCACCATGCCCGGCCAATTTTGTATTTTTAGTAGAGATAGGGTTTCCCCATGTTGGTCAGGATGGTCTTGAATTCCCGACCTCAGGTGATCCGCCTGCCTCGGCCTCCCAAAGTGTTAGGATTGCAGGCGTGAGCCACTGCACCCGGTCGCATTACGGATATCTTAAGTGTTCCTTCTGTTGTGGGTTGCCTATGTGGTTCTTCGAGAGTCTCTGTAGAAGCTTCTCACTCCACAGCTTCCTGACTGGGGAACTCTGATTCCAGCTTATTTTCCTATATACCATAATAGCTCTTGCCCTTCAGCCATTCACTCTTACAGCTTCCTGCAAGGGGTTTCTTTCCCACTAAAATGTAGCACTGCACAACCCTTTTGCAATGAAGAAGGGAGGAACTAACTTCATAGAGCAATGCTGCACTCCCACTTCTGAGTGGGAAGTCCCACACTTCTCACTTCTCAGTCGTCTTTTCATAGGGACTGGAGTGGGAGGAGAGAGAGGTGGCTGTTGGCAGGGCTGGCTCTGCTCTGGTGCCTCTCAGTAACTCTTAGGGAATTTCCTTGAAATTAGAATGTGAGAAATTTACTGTCAGGTGCTCAGATTGGGTCTTAGCTAAATGTCAGTGCAACAAGAAAAGTCCTACTTGACATTGCATTACATATTGATAACAAACACCAACTTGCAATATGTGGCAGCAGCATCCTTATTGACAGCATCAGCCGTATTGTTGCAGTGAGTTTCAGTAGGAACCGGCGCTCTACCAGTGTTCAGTTTTGGTTTTGACTCATCTTTATACATTTGTTTTCCTCCATTGAAAATTTTAGTTACAGCTTGGAAGTGGAGTGGACTCCTTCCTTCCTAATTACGTTATCAACTAAAAGACGACTTTCTTTTCTTGACAAACCACCTCAACCAATCAACAGTATTTCTCAAGAAAATAGAAAAAGTATAGTAGATCTAAGAATTTCTCCTTATTGCTAAATACCATCAGTCAGCATGACCAGTTTTCTTTTTCCCATTGTTGCTTTAAAACTGATTAAAAATTGCAGAATGGGCTAGAGCCATGCGTTACCTGGGTTTTCATTTCCGATAGCTAATACAATGTCTGACACCTTGTAGGTATTTGAAAATAATTTGTTCAATGGTTATATTTCTCTTTGTACCATTCACAGTGCCTAGCATGATGCTGTGTGCATATTAAGTGCTTAAATATTTTTATTATTGGTGAAATAATGTATAGTCCCTTTGCTTCATTTTGCAGGTTGCTTTAAGAAAGCAAGGGTTCATTTAGAGAATTTGTCATTTAGTTTGAGCCACATTTCCTGAAACTTTGCTTTCTTTGCAATCACACCAGAACAAGTTATCATGGGAAGAACCTGAATAGGGCTCAGAAAATGATCTTCACACCTCAGTCCCCTTTAGAGACTCCTCGGATGCCAATGTTTTTGCCTAGGCAGCCATTGGAACATTTATTTTTATTAACTTCTCCATGCATGTTTAGTGCCATTTTCCTTCCCCCCTCAGCTTTGCAGCATTCCCAGGTGGGGGACAGCCTGGTCAGGAGTCAGGCTCAGGGCTTCAGCTTGACTCACAAATGTGGAAATAACAAAATGTGTTCCCTGAAGCTTTGCAGCATTGTCAGGAAATGGGCTGCCTGCATGCTGTACTTCCACAGATCTGGAAACTTTGCTGAGTTTGGGTTGACTCCAGAAAAAAAGTTTAAAAGTGTTCAGGGAAGAGAGGAATGAAAGCAGGCCATGAAGTGGAGACATCAGCGCTCCGGTGGAGTCTGTGTCTTGGCTGGCCTGTTGGCAGTGGGCGACTCTGGAGTGTGTGCTGTGTACTGTGGCGGTGAAGTTTGCTTTTCTAAGGATTGGGGCTTTGCAGGAACTTTCCTTGCCACATTTTTCATATCTCAGAAATCTGAGTGGCACCTTCAGGGAGAAGTGGAGTATAGAGTTATTGTTTCTGGCTGGAAGCAACCAAGGCATAGAGCAGTCTAAACTCAGAACTCAAGCTTGAGTATTGGGTCTTAATCATCTTAGTACCCACCCTACCCTAGACTGTCAATAAATATGTGGAGAATCAGTGAATGTGTAAAATTGACTTCTATTTGTGTGTCATCAGCGGCAGGAACTGAGCTCAACATCAGGTCTTTTTGTATGCCCTGGGCTACACAGATGATCTCAGGGGGCATAAATGATGGAATTCAGGGCAACTTTTCCTTGGTTGTGTTGTTGACACAACACCTTCCTCATTATTCTCAACTCAGGGAAGAATTTCGTCTTTGTGATTTTTCTCTCTTTGCTCCTGGACCACCAGAGCTGTGAGATCCAGAGGACAGGGAGTGTGAGAGCAGCAGCTGGGAAGCCAGGAGGCCTCTAATCCTTGCCCTTGTTTGGGCCTTAAGAAGGCAATATAAAGAGGCTGACTGGTCACCAAAGGAAACACAGATTGTGGGTAGCTGGTGGTGTTTGTGTCATAGCTTCTTAGTAACCTCCCCAGAAGGCTAGAAGGGAATTTGATCACCAATCAAGTAAAAGAAGAAGTAATTAGAGCTTTAGGGTTACTTTAAATGTATTGGGTTATTTTTTCCATGAAGCAATTTTGGGAGGAGTTTTTGTGACTCTTCTCCCCACTCCCCAAGAGGCTTCCATGGCAAGAGTCTCTTGACCTATAATGTTTGTGTTCGTATCCTGGCTCTGCCACACACATGCTTTGTGACCTTGGGCAAGTTACTTAACTTCTCTGAGCCTTAGCTTCCTCAATTGGAAAATGGGGATACACTTAAAGTACAGGTGTGTCATGAAGCCTCAATGAATTAAATACCTGTAAAAGTGTTAAAATGGTATCTATGTGCTAACTATGATTATTGTCATTTTGCTTACACACCATCCATCAGACAATTTGATACAGAGGCCAAAAAATATATTTTTCAAAATTGGCACTTTTTAAATAGAGTGCTGTTTGAAGGCTAGAAAATGAACTACTTGAACTCTCAAGGTTTCCTTACAAATCACAGGCTACTGTGACAATTCTGATTCTAATGTTTTTTACTTTCACAACTGGTTATTGAATGATTCTCAGCTCTAATTCCACAAGGTTCTTTTTTTTTTTTTAGGAGCATAGTGTATTAGTTCTCCATATGAATTTTAAGGGAATTTGAGTATGTTGGTTAATGTTTTTGAAATCTCAAAATGAAAGGCTATAAATGTCTTTTCAAGTGCATACCTCAGTGCACCTCTTCTGTTTTGAGCACCAGTTACGAAATTGAAGCTGGGATTAAACTGTAAAATGTCAGTGAATGGTTTGGAGTCTTCTGGAGTAAATTCTTGCACTGTAAGCACTTTGTTACTTGTCTCTAAATTATTTTAAAAAGTGTATATGGGAGATATTGGCGCAGATCACCGAGGAAAAGCAATTTTCCAGGAACACTGCTATCCCAATGCACAACAGGAAATGTATTGAAAACCTAGCAGGTTGGAGAAAAACAGTAGCTGGCTCAACAAAGAGGGTCAAGAGAAGACAGGGAAAAAATGAAGTGGGGACAAAGTTACCCAAAGAGTATTAAACTTAGCTCTATGTAAGGAAAACTTTCTGTAAAGTCATTCCTGTGAGTGTCTATAACTCTCTAGTGGGAAGTTCACTTACACGTGCTCAAGCATGCACGCGCGTGCACACACACACACACGCACATCTGGCACTTGAATTGCAGATAACCTAACCTGACACTAACCTTGGCTTGGCTACAGAAGTAATATTTTTACCAGGATGAACTGTGTTGAACAATTTCTTCAATCCATTAGTCATGCTTTAACTTTAGACATGCAAGTTCTTCCTTTTAACCCATTTTAATGCACATGGCTTTCTAATTTGATCAAAGATAGGAGAATATTGTCATTTCTGAATGCCAGAGTTACTTATGCTCTCATATAATATAAAAATCAAGTATCCTCTATATCATCAAGGAACTATATTTGGTAAATAGGTGAACCTATTTTTATGGGTTTCATTGAATCACTAGAATTGGGAACTCACAGAACTATCTATAGATAAAGAAAAAGAAAACAGTGGTGAAATCAATATATTGCTGTGGAAAGTTACTAACTTATTACTCCGCCAAATGTATGCTTTACACAATAAAGCAGAGACTAAAGTACATCTTTATATTGCTATTTTAGCCTTACTTTTATTAGGATTCCTTTGGAGGACCTGTGAGTCATTTTGTATTTGCGCACAGGATGGCCAATAAATAATGAAATGATGATGACTTTTGTGAGGGTCTACCCTGCCAGGCTATATTTAGTGATTTACTGACGATGTTAGGGCAGAGTCCTCAAAGTGTGTGCCCAGGATGCATCAGTGTCACCTGGGAAATTGTTAGAAACTGAAATTCTCAGATCTAATTCCAGAGCTACTGAGTTAGAAATTCTGGAGACGGCACCTAATAATCTGCATTTTCATGAGCGCTCCAGGTGACTCTGACACATCCTCAAGCTTGAGAAGGAGTGAGTTAGTAGTAGGTAATAACCACTCTAACTGTTGTCTTAGGGCCAGGTTAGGTTACTATAACAAAGAGACTTAGCAAGGATATTGTCTCAAATTTAAGTCTTGCCACAGTGAGGAAGAATCATCCCACCCATTTTACTGCTGAATGTACTGAGTCTTAAAGAGATTACATTAACACAGTCCATTTTTTCTGCATTAGTCTGTGGGACCAACAGGTGTAACCCTTCGGAGCAGACAAATTTACTTAAGACTGGTTTATGAAGAGTTTTAGATCAGGAGGTAACCAAGATCCAGATCTAGATACACACTGAGCCTTAAAGCCAGAGAACCAGTCTCCTCCGTTAATTTGCCATATGACCTCAGCAAATGACGCAGAATCTTAGTCTTATTTGAAAAAGGAGGGTAATAGTGTATTTCACCATTTTTCTGGTGAGAAAAAAGTAAGGAGATGGTTTCTAGGGAATTTGGAGTTCCTTACATAGTGCCATGTCATTCACTTGTACTTTACTAAGTACATAACGATCTGAAGAGTTTATGTAAATAAAATTTTCTCAATGAGGCATACTTTGAATATACCAGGACAATCTTAACATAAAATACTACAACCCTTAATTGGAGTAAAAATAACATTTTTGTGATACAAACTATGTCCTCCGATACAGTTTGTTTTGCCAAGAAACAATAAGAGAACTCTCTGGAAAGCATATATCATAGGACAGACAGTTCTTTCAATGGGAAAAGAAAGAAATGGAGATTATATATTTCAGATGCACCATGACAAGGTTATTATTATTTTTGTCAGAGAATGTCAATAGGAGAGGTGTCTCATAGCTATAATTGTATAGCTTCAAAACCCTAGCATCACTGACTATATCCAACATTTGAATACATTAAGTTTTTTCTGAAAATAACAACCTTCATTTTCCAAACATAGTCAGCACTATTATTAATACAGACCTCCTCTTATATATATATGAGTAATATATGTTACTCTATATATTCCTTTTATTCCTGTATATATATATTTCTTTTATTCATGTATATTCCTCTTCCTCACTCGCTATATATAAAATATATATAAGTATATATAATATATGTAAGTATAATATATATAAGTATATATAATATATAAAATATATATACAAAATATATATATATTTTTGAGATGGAGTCTTGCCCAAGCTGGAGTGTAGTGGTACAATCATGGCTCACTGCAGCCTTGAACTGCTGGGATTAAATGATCCTCTCACCCCAGCCTCCCAAGTAGCTGGGACTACAGGCACGTGCCAGCATGCTCAGATGATTTTAAAACAATTCTTTGTAGAAACGAAGTCTCATTATGTTGCCCAGGCTGGGCATAACTCCTGAGCTTAAGTGATCCTTCCACCTCAGCCTCCCAAAGATCTAGGATTGTAAGAATGAGCCACCGCTCCTGGCCTCTTACATATTTTTAATAAACATGTTTACTTTTTGTTACATACAGAAACAACACTCTTCAAATGAGATATTCAGCTATATGTGAAGTGATTTTTTTTCTACCTCAATGTTGGTTCCCCAAACAGACCAATTTTAAACAATTGTGCTGCTTTTAAAATTCATTCGATTAACATAAATTAGACGAAAACTTGTGCTGCAGGGAGAAAAATGCCCAAATATGTTTATGATTAGAGTCTGTGTGTTAAAGTCCCACACACCTATATTTTAAGGCTTAGTTATATATAGGGATACCTTTTTAAATTTGTAAAAGCACAGAAAGTGAAAATGGAGGCTCAGATTTCCTGAGGTTCTCTGGGGGAAGCAGTTTAGCGTTTAGTGCCTCTAAAGAGAAGGTGCTTTCCGAAAACACAGAGAAGGAGAACAATGTAGCACAGGAATTACAAACTCAAACATCTGCTAGGAGGGTAAATGTGTGCTGTGGACTGGGTGAAAGAAAGGTAATGGAGTATGGGGGGACTGTGGCAAAGCTGAGAGAGCCTAAAGTCCCAACCAAGGGACTGATAATTGCCCTGTGGAATTCCAATCCAGTCTTGCCAGATTTTCTTTCTTTTTGTTTCAAGAGAAGTTAGAAATGTGAATTTCTATGTGAAATCTCCTAATTTTCAAACGTTAATGCATAGGCTTTTATAATAATGCGATTTCTAACATGCAAACCAAATAAAGCTCATCTGTGGGCTAGGTTTGGCTCATGTGCTGCCAATTTGCACCCTCTGAGAAATGGAGGGGTGTGTGTGTGTGTGTGTGTGTGTGTGTGTGTAGGCAAGATATGCAGTAATAGTTATGGGGTTATATTTTCTGGTCAATTAAATATATTTTTACCTAGCTTTGTGTAACTGGTAGTAAATATGACATGGTTTCAAAGCCCACTTTTATTTTAGGAAGAGTGGGCTTATCTAAGTTTTAACTCAATAGTTTTATGATGGTATATGCTCATGGAATCATGAAAAAGATGAATTAGGCCGTTATTCATTATTTTATCTGATTAATTAGAGCCATATCAGTTGCCAGCAGATAATCACAAATGAACACCCAAAAGCTGAATGGAAGTTTAATACATTTAAATTAGTTTCAAGTTGTGTTGGTAACATAAGCAACTAAATGAACGTGCAACCACAGCTGCATACTTACAATTGAATTGCTTGGTAGACATCTGTAGGGCATGATTTCACCATAAGAAGTGAAAGTAGGGACAAAATGCCCTTTTAATTTTCCCTCTGCTGGGGAGACCTTCATAATTCAGTCGTAGCAGTGTTCTGCTACTTGTGGTTGATGTGGTTCCTTTTGCTCATAAAAATAAAAACCATCTCACATCATCTCTCTCCACTTGTCTCGTAAATGTAAATCAAAGAGGGGAAAAAGCTATAAAACAAATACAAACACCCACTAGATAGGCTAAGAAATAATGGACTGGGATTATTCCTTAAGGTACTTAAGTACAGTGCTTTGCATAACAGATATACCTCTCTTTAGTCGATAGATGGATTCCTGAAAAGTTACTTGTAAATCCGTTTTGCAAAACTAAATCATATTTTAAATGCATCAGATGAGTTTGCTATTTAAAGGAATGCTAGTCTGAATCTTTTTGAAAAGCAAAAAAAAAAAAAACTTTTTTAAGAAATGAAATCACAAATCTAATATATCTTTGCTCCAAGTTTATGGAACCATTGAGTAAATGTATTTTAACTGCGGTACTCATCTTGTTTTTATCTCTCTAGCGGATTACACCCTATACACCTGAAGACCTCAAAAGCCGTTGCAAGTAATATGTTTGGATTGTTGCTTTTAGATTTAACTTAGATTTACATATACAAAATGAATTTATGAGCAGAGGAGGGGCTACATTTGAATCAAGATTCTTGGGGTTGCACATGTATTGCAGGGTTACGTGGGACTTACAGTCCTCTAAGAGAGAAGTATCTTTTCTTCCCATCTTAAGTTCACAGTCAAGGCCTCTATAACAAAAAACAGATTCACAAAAGAAAAATATACAAATTTATTTGATATAAATTTTATGTGATGTGGGAGCCATAAGAAAATGAGACCCCACAGAAATGGGAAAGCCAGTGTATTTTTATGCTAAGTTTGATGAAGTGGAGAGTTGTGGAAAAGTATGGTTGGATAAAAGGGGTATGATCCAACGATAATAAACTGGGGTTTCAGCGGGGACTTAGCAAGGCCTGTTTGTTCAGATTCTATTCTGTGTTCCCATGTCTTCAGAGATAAGGATGTTCCTCTTTTCCGGGTGGGCCTCTCTTACATGAGGGTCTTACAGCCTACTTCTGGTGAAGGTCAGAGAATTCTTTCTAAGTTTTATGGTGAGAGGGCAGGAGAAGGTCAGAGAGACTGTCCTGCTTCTGTGGTTTTCTCCAATGCCAAGGTGCCATACTTTGGGGTGGCATGCCCCAAACCCCATCAGTCCCTTGCATTCTAATAAAATGGTCTTTAATCTTTACTTCTCACTATGTAGAAAATAAAAGATCAGAACAAGAGATCATGCTTACCTATACATCTGGGCCCCTGCTCTCTCATTTGCTATACACATTCTGTACCAAAATAAACATTTATGAAACAGCCCATTCCTCAATTTCTACAAAAATTCATATACAAACAAAGCAGATATCGGCGCAGAGGGTAGGCGGGTGGGATGTAGACAAATGGAATGATTTCATGGCAGCAACAAAGAATTTCAAATTGAACATTATATGTCACCATCCTTAAAACGGTCTAACAACTCCACCACCAGGGAATTTTCATGATCCGTACTCTGAAAAGTCATTCAGCCTCAAAACATTTATTAGTTATTTTTATTCTTTCCTCTGCTTGCTTCTTCTCTTTACTCCCTCTCTTTCGGAAGGAAAAAAAAATCCTCTTTATGCAGACAAGTTAAGTGTTCTCCTTTGTTGCTTTAACACCTGCTGTGTCCTCATATCTAACCTTCTAGTCCAAGCAGTTCATGAAGATATTTTTCAAAACAAAGACAATTTCCTCCCTGGAAATTTTCAAATAATAAAACTTTTACCTCCCTGTCACAAGAAGCAACAGTATCCTACTCCAATTAACTGAAGTAGAATTAATAAAACCTTTGACATTGTTACTAGATCAGAGAGAAATCTCTCAGAATTCATGAGTAGGAAGAGTCGTTGGCCCTGAAGGACTGGAACAAGCAACTGGAATGCAGTCCAGAGCCTAGTCAGCGTCCTCTTGGTCTTTTCTGGCTTTTCTGTGGCCGCATGTCTCTTGTATTGCCTTCTGTATTTGCACTTCATCATTTCTCTCAGTACACCGGCTATTCCAGCATCTTTACATGCATGGCTGCCTTACAGCTCCCAAATTCATATAAGCCAGTTCCAGTCTCATTTCAGATGCTTGAGCATCCTCAGTTCCCTTCCAGAGAACCTGATTGATACTCTTGGATTTGATGCCCATCAGGCATGAGGGTCAGAGTTCACATAGTAAAAACAGAGGCTGTTGTGAACCTACCATTGAAGGTGGAGAAGGACAGTTTTAAGAGATGAGGCTGAGCTGGGTTCCTTCTCAAAAAAGGAGTCAATCACAGATTAAAATCCAAAACAATTTCAATGTGATCCACAGATCCTCAGGCACAGTCTGGCATTACTACAAGGAGTCTAGTGAACTTCAGTGGATGACTGCATGATGTACAGTTGAACTGAGAGTAGAAGAAGGCAAGATGGAGGAAAGGTAATCTTGTTACTAGTAGACCATAAAAAGGTGGAGCATCATTAAAAAAACAAATTGAAAATAAGTCCAAGAGATAACATGGTTTAGGGTAAAAATGACCTGTGTTGCAGACATGATTATTTGAATTTTAACTGTGAGAAACCGAGGTCTTCTTCTGTGTACACAGGGTGCTAGGAGATCACGATTCATGGGGGAATTGTACAGTTTAACAAAACAGTCAGAGTTATGATATTTAAGCTTTTTAAAAATGGGAGAGATTCTTCTTTTTCTGGATAAATAGAAGACCAAAGAGGCGCAGGCTGCTTCAATAACTCTTATGCAGATTCCATCCCTCCAGTCCACTTTCTATTCACTGGCATTCAATCCCTCTTTTCACAAAGGGAGTCACAAATCACAAATCACAAATTTTGGGGAAAAAATTGGGAACAAATATTTACAAATCTTTCCTACAGCCCTCCTTTGGTTGAATGTGTTTTTAGTAATGTTTAAAAGTTCCTAACAAAGTGCATTTACTTTTTATGACAAATAGACTGGTGAACACTAAGAAAGTAAAGCAGTGCTCGTTTTATTCTGCCAGGGTTCCTGCTTGGCCTATGTGAGCTTGAACGTCCTTTGGGCTCAAGTCACATAAAGACATTATCATCACCTCATTCTTTGAAGCACCTGGCTATGGAACCTGGAGTGTGAACAATTGCTGAATGACAAATGCTGTAAGCACTGGCCTGCCTTGCCTAATTATACAGCTGTCACGGTGCACTGGGCAATTTTTCTTTCCGAAGTCTCCTCCCCTCTGCCCAGCTTCAAACCGCATAGTAAAGAGAAGAATCCACAGACCTCTGTATTGGGGCTTTTAGAGCAACCACAATGCAATCAAACTATCAAGCTGCAGGAGAGGCAGAAACCATTTCTAGAGTGTGGTTGACCCATATGCTGCACTTGGGTTGCTGTGTGGGTCAGATGAGGGTGCCACTTATCAGGGCCACCGGTGTAAATGCTGATGACTCGGGCTCCATTTCTAGCTTGTTGAGAAGTCTCAATTCCTAGTTTTGTCACCTAGCTCCTATAAGTTGGCAGAAAGGAGATTTGTGAGTTCATGAGGTGCATCACAGAGTTAGGGTGATGGTTTTCACCTATGAAGCTTGAGCCCTGAGTCTGCTAAGATGTTGTCGGGGCCAGTGAAGAGCTAGGTAATTTAATGAGAGTACAAGGAAGGGTAAATCAAAGGAAGGATAATAATTCTTAAGGATAAAATTAACCTATGCTGTGAAACGTTATCTTTGAGAACTATTGTAAACATCTTAGGATCTAAGTGCATACTCAAAGGTCACAGCAATCGCCCCACAACTGGGTGCAGCATGAGAAAGTCATTACAGATGTCTCACGCTATGAGGTTGAAGTTTATCAGAATCTATCAGTCTTGTTAAAAATAACCAGAGGTTAGTAAACAGACTTTACATTTTCTGGCACCTTCTCTATTTCCATTGAAGTCTATAATGTATTCATTGTAATCTATATGTAATATGGATTCATGGCTGGCTGTTGGCTCATCTCAGACATTTGGTGGTAGAAAGTTAGACTGGTGATTATACTTGCTTCCTGATGTTGGTTTAAAAGTACTCCACAGATTCTACTTTAAGATCCAGGATAGCATAATCCATGGATTCTATTTTCTTTGTCATAATCATTACTATAGTATGCATACAATAGAAGCTTTGTTAATACTTGATAACTAGTGCATGGCAATGTGTTTTGCTAAACTATGCTGTTGACAGTCATATATCCCCTTATCCAACTGCCCATTTAATATAAACTTACTAGGTTTCTCCCTTGTGCTAGGATTTTTGCTCAAGCTTGGGAGACACTAAGTTGTAAAAAATTATTCTAATATTGAGAATTGGGTTTAACAGAAATTATGTAATATGTATGTAAATAGACAGAATGAAGAGACACTAAGAATAGAAGGTAAGATTTCTTGTGAAAGCAATACATTTTCCATCCCTTTTCTTTCTGCTTTTCTTTATATTATCTGATTTTATTCTGTAGTTTAATCTCGTCATAGAGAGATCGAAGCTTATAAATCCCACAAGGGTCATATACTTTTTATTATTTCTATTTTTTCTTTTATTTTGTCCTTAAAAACACTTTTTATCAAAATACATTTAGCTTCCTTAGAATCACTGTTTTTCATTTCATATCCAAGGATTTTTAATGACTCCAATATTGGGTTTCAACTTCTTCTGAAGCTTAATGAAGCCACATTACTAAGCTCTGACCAATGAGAAATAAGTAGAATTGGGTATGGCCCTAGAAGGTGTCCTCTAAAGGAAATGTGAGCACAGTTTCTTGCTCCTTCCTCCATTCTTCTGCCCGGAAAACAGATTTGTTGGATGGAGTCCTGGCAGCCATTTTGGATAATGAGTACAAGCACCATTTCGTAGGGATGGCAGAGCAATGATATAAAAGTTATCACTACATCGACTCTGGTTGCTTAACTCCTTACTTCTTTAGTGAGGGGGGAGTAAACCTTAATCTCATTTAAGTACCCTTGTTTTGAGTTTTTGTAACATGCAAGCGAGTTAACCTAACTTTTTCTTTTTTGAGACGGAGTCTGGCTTTGTTGCCCAAGCTGGAGTGCAAAGGCATGACCTTGGCGAGTGAACCTAATTTTAACTGATACTTGCTGTATGCTGATTTAGGCTGACAATATTTAGCTATTCCTCTGTGGAGAAGATCTAGAAAATTTAAAAATTCATGAAAAAACCTGTTTATTAGCACTGACAGCTGGGAAATAGAGCTATTCAAATGTCAGAAAACCTGAGGAATTCCTACTGGATTCAATGGTGGTCCAAAGCAAGGACCCCCAGGTGGAATGCTGTAAGGAAGTTTTGTGATTTTGTGACAAGCAAGTGGAAGAAATCTTGGGCTTATGGACAACTTTAGGACTCAGAGAGACCCATACTGTAGACAAGAGTTTAGGATGACAGAGAAAGCAGAATTTGTATCCTCTTTCCCACTGACTGTGAGCAGAATTGAGGTCAGAGTTTTGGGTGGCTGGAGGAACTGAGCTGAAGCCCCCAGAGGCGCTGTGGCAGTGGCTCTGGAAAAGTCATTTCCTGAGGCTGAGATGTCTTAATTGATGCAGCAGGGAGCTGCCTAGAGAAATCTGACCCACAGATCCATGAATGTGGGCAGTAATACCAAAAAGCCAACTTTTGCAGTGGCAGTAGTTACAGAGAGGCAGCTTCCTAAGAGGGCACATTTACTGATGAGGTGTGGAGCTGCTCATGAGGAATGGGCCTAGAGACTTCAGGGCATTGGAAGCACAGGGCCAACAAAGACAGTAAAGAAACCTTTTCTTGAACAATCAGGGAGATCATTTCCACTCCTGGAAGGAAGCTGCCCCACAATTGGTTTAACCCTGAAATAGCAGGTTTCCTAGAAATGAAGAAGAAATCCTTGGTGTTAAAACCCCCTACTCCCAACCTTCCAGGATTTCCAGACCCCCATCTCTGTTCCTATGTCCTTCAAGCTACTGGGTCACTGATATTGCCCAAAGCCCATCACTTGAAATCTGAAAGATATCCTCTAACTGCAAGCTGAGAAAACTCTCTCACCCTGTTTCTGAGGGAAATACCAGCCCTGAATAGACTTTTTACTATTTCAGTATGAGAAACTAGGGGGAAAAAAGGATCTCGTGAATAATTCTGAATCATAAAGAAATGAGCATATAGTTTGAATAATCTGAAGGAAAATATATTTTGATTGTGTTCCTTTATTATAAATTTAAATGTAAAGTTTTATTTTAATCAAAGTAATATATTTAGTTCTAGTTTTAAAAAGCAACTGAACAACTTATAATGCTTATCTCCTTTTCCTCATCCCCATCCTCATCCTTCTAAGGCAATCACATAACTCTTATTGCTGTATCCATATTTAACTAACACATTCTACTGCTAATTTTTTAGTTTAGATATTATTTCCTATGATAGGAATTAGGTTCGTTCCCTTGTGTTATGGACTGAATGTTTGCATCCTCCTAAAATTTGTATGTTGCAACCTTAATTCCCAATGTGATGAAGTTAGAAGTTGAAGGCTTTGGGAGATAATTAGGTCATGAGGGTGGTGCCCTCATGAATGGGAGTAGTGGCCTTATAAGGAGAGACATGAGAGCGCTCTCTGCTCTTTCCCATGTGGGGATACAAGAACCTGGCTGCCTACAAACCAGGAAGAGGGCCCTCTTCTGGTGATTTCAGACACCAAATCTGCTGGCACCTTGATCTTGGACTTCCCAGCCTTCAGAACTATAATAAATAAATGAGTGTTGTTTAAGCCAACCAGTCTATGGTAATTTGTTATAGTGGCCTGAACTAATTCATACACCCCACACCTCTCAGTATAATCATATCCATACTTAATCTTATCAGTCATCAGTATTTATATAATTATGATCATATAAAGAATGCTCACAGTTGAGCTACACTGTATCATAACCTTTCTTGTACAACTTTTTGTTTTCACTAGAGCTAAGACTTGCCTCCTTTCTGTGGGTTTGCTTAGTTTCTGTGTACTATTGCTAAACTCTCCAAATGAAATGCAAATCTCCTCATTACAACCAAAGCAGTGCTGGCATGTAGCTCCTGGAGCCCTCCATGCCCAGCATCTGGGCTGATTTTCCTCTAGGCTTTCTGCACTGTTGTCATCCTGGGCTCTTCTTTTACCACTTTTTTTTTTTTTCCTAGAATTCCCTTAGTCTTTAACTGTGTGGAACCTCCAGTTTCCTGATTTCCACATCTTTCTCATTTGTGATTTACTCCTTTGTTGTAATGGAGTATGTTTCTATGTGGCTTTCTTCAAAAAGGAACATGACAGGACAATTTTTTGATACTTGGACTGCTTGAAATTATCCTTATTCTACTTTGACATTTGGTTTAAATTTGGCTGGAGTCAGTATTCTGGCTTGAAAATCATTGCTGACAGAGTGTAGGCCTTGCTCCTTTATCATTTAGCTTCCAATGTTGCTACGTCAAATGCTCTTCTCATTCTTCATCCTTCCTTGGGGATCTGCTGTTTCTCCTTGGAGGCCTTTAGGCTCCTCTCTTTACCCATAGTATTGTGAAATTTCACAAAGATATTCTTTGTTGTGGGTCTATTCATCACGATGTGCACTTGGGTCTTCATGATCCAGAAAGCCATTTCTTTCAGAGGTGGCAAATTTTATGTATTATTACTTTGATGATTTCTTAGTTTTCAACTTTTAGATTTTCTTCCTCCTAAAATTCTTATTTAGATGTTAGGTCTCCTGGACCCCTGCTCAGATTTTATTAACTTTTTCCCTCCTCTCCTATTTTTTATCCTTTCTTGTGGGTTTGCTTTACTTTCTGAAGATTTCCTCAGTTATCGTCCCTTCTTTATAGCATTTTTATTTAATTGTTCTGTGAAAAGTCTTTTAAAAAATAGCAATGTGTTATTATCTCATGACGCAAAAAATCTTTTCTGGTTACTTTGAGACTATTAATACTATATTTGAATTTATTTTTAAACCTTTCTTTGCTCACTGTATTGTCTTTATTTCCTGCAAGCGTGTCTTATTTGTTTATTTTGGCCAGTCTTTCCTGTCAGAGACTTCTCTGAAACGTGTGGTGAGCCTTGGCTGTATGTTCATATTTATAATGAAGATCAGAATTTCTGTGTGCAGGGGCAGGGCCTGTCAGTTGGTGCCCTCCGAGTGTCATGATCTGAGTCTTTGTAAGAAGCCATTTTTCAGAGAGGAAACTTCCGGTCTCTTGCATGGGGAACATGAGTCTCATAGCTCAATATGCATTCCTAGCCTGGATCCTCAGCTCCATTTTCAGAACGATACCTCAGCTTCACCCTCAAGTATGCCCAAGGACCCTGACTTGGGAATCGCACTAGTTTTGTCTCTCCAGGGAGTAAATCTACCTGAGGAGAGTCCTGTAGGGTAAGGTGGGTTCTTGGCTGGATATATGAGGTGTTGGAACATCCTTGAAAAGATTTTCAACCATTTCTTTTGTTTTTAGCCTTCCCTTGGGACTCTCTCTCTTTCTCCTTTTTTTTTTTCTTTAAGAAGTACTTGTGTTAATGAATTTATGACTTTCTAGACTTGTGTGACACAAATGATCTTGCTGGCTGACTTTGTCCTTTTCCTCTAGTCTTAGGGTTCAGCTTTTTGGATACACATATAGGCACACACAGGCACATACACAACCAGAATCACACTATTCACAGACAGAAGCATATTTTTAAAAATTATTGAGAGAAACAGAAATATGGTTTATACACCATTTTGTGGTCTTATGAATATTAGAAAAACATGGGTTCTATAAAATAAAACCTGTAAGATGAGATGATAATACAATAAACAGATTTGAAATTGGAACTGGTTGCAGAGAGGCAGAAATTTAAAATGAGTTCCAAGGGAAAAAATGTTTTTAAAGTAAACATTTAAGAACAGAGTTTAAAAATGCAATAGGAGTAGAAATAACATCATAGGAAGTCAAATGAAGGGTATTGAATATATGCTTGGTAAAAAATATTCCAGAATGCAGAGGTAAATGACAAAAAATAAAGACAATCAAAGCTGGGGTAAGTCATTTGGAGGATATATTACTGACATCATGAGAGTGAGTGTTACTGAAGGGGATGTCAGCATAAACAGAAAGAAAGAAATAGTCAGAAAAATTAAATGACATTTGGCTGGGCTAGTGAATAAGGTCTGGTTTTGTAAACTGAATGAGCTCAAAAAATCCCAAAAAATATTAATGAAAGTAACAACAAATAGATGTATGCTGATGAAAGTCTTAAAGTTCAAGGGGAAAAACCCATCTGACATGCATCTAAGCAGACAAGACTGGTCATCCATGAAAGAATAAAAAACATTCGGTTTCAGATTTCAATTTTCCCTTTGTAATGAGAAGCTAGAAGACTATGAAGTGATTTCCTCAGTTTTAAATGGGAAAAAAAAGACTATCACCAAAGATTTCTATAATATATATAGGTTTTGTTCACATACAAAGGTACCAGAAACACTATTGGATATACAATGACTGCCAGTGTGCATGAATTACACATATGTTTCTTTTATAAATATATGCAAAACTTTTCTGACTAAAAAATGAGTATACCCCCCCCCCACACACACACTCAAGAACAGGGAAGTAATGAAATATAGAAAGATGAGGGCTATCATCGTAAAACATAAATCTTAATAATTATAAATTAAGGAAACAATAAAATGTTAGTACTCAAAAATATGCATATTTTAAAGTGAGAGTGATTATTTGAAGGCAAGAAACTAGACCTCAAGTTCTGGACTATATCACAGAAACTGGTAGGAAGAAGTAAAAGTTGTAATCTAAAGTTAATAATTAGAGGAAAGCGAATTAGAATGCACAGTTGAACAGTTCAACCATAGTGAGAGGTTAATTTCCTATAAATAACTAGATGGAAGAGAGGGAGGAACATAACTTGAATAAAATAGAAAACAAAAAAAATAGGAAAGAATTGAAAAAGCAGAAAGCATTCAGAGTGACTGAAAAAGAAACTTCAGGGAAATATGAGCTTTAATGAAAAGCTATGCTTGGCTCTATACAGGACACCCTTGTCAGTTATCTAGTTCTAGCCACTAGTTGTCTTTGTGTTAGTTCACAACTGTAAGTTGTTGGTAACTGATAGCAATGCTAAGTATTTCTTGTCTATAAACACACAAATTCTGCCCTGACCTGGTCAATTGACCTACCTCCAGCTTTGCCTCAAGAAACCAGTTTGCTTGCATTTGTACATTAACGTCTATTCCTGATCAAATGTATCTGTTCTTCAGATTCTCTTTTGAACTGATTAGGGCATCTGTCTGGTTTGCTTGGATGTTGAATAAAATCTCAACAAGCGTTCGTTTCTAAGAGAGTCACGACTAAACTTTTAGTAAAACTGATCAGTTCTGATTAGTTACAAATGAATTAAATTCTGAGCAGAACAAAAACGAAGATATCAGACAGAATTAAAACAGCATATTATATATATATATATTTGCCATATTAAAGGAACTCAAAAGGTACAAAAATAAAAGTTTAGGCAAAAATATCTTGGTCAAGTTCAGACATAAAAGCAAGGATTAGGAATATTAGTATATGACTGAATAGAATTTACATCAAGTAATAATAAATCAGACAAATAAAGGCAGTGTAAGTATTTAAAGTTTCAATCTATAATTAATTTATACTGTAATAGAATCTGAATATATCAGTGGAAGAAATTACGTGGAACATGTCAGAGAAACAAGGAGAAATGGTCAGGTTCAATAGTAGTAAGACTCTTTATTAAGATTCTCCTCTTGGCTGGGTGCGGTGGCTCATGCCTGTAATCCCAGCACTTTGGGAGGCCGAGGCGGGTGGATCATGAGGTCAGGAGATCGAGACCATCCTGGCTAACACAGTGAAACCCCGTCTCTACTAAAAATACAAAAAATTAGCCGGGCGTGGTGGTGGGCGCCTGTAGTCCCAGCTACTTGGGAGGCTGAGGCAGGAGAATGGCGTGAACCCGGGAGGCAGAGCTTGCAGTGAGCCGAGATCACGCCACTGCACTCCAGCCTGGGTGACAGAGCAAGACTTCGTCTCAAAAAAAAAAAAAAAAAAAAAAAAGATTCTCCTCTTATTTGACCCACAGAGCAGGCTAAATATATAAATGCGAAACAAATGAATATCCAAGGAATATAATTGACAATATTGATTTGTTAGTCATAGATTGAATTTTACACCCTATAAGCAGGTAGATGACATAGCTGTGGAGATTTTCCTCTTGCAAAGTCAGCTTACAGTCTCAGAAAGTTTGAAGTGAACAGGACAGATCATTAAGTTCATTTTTAAAAAGAGTTATATATTCCATAGATAACCTTATCATATCCTGAATCTTATTGTGTCTTTGACTTTTATCTTTAACTTAATTAGCAGCTTACCATTGAAGCCTGCCTAAATGACTGATAGACTGATAAATAAATCCAAACAGTGGCTCTTGGATAAAAACAAGTAAAAATAGACAAACTCGTAGATAATGCAATAAAAGTAAAAATAGAAAATAAAGTGACATACCAGAGTTTATTTCTTGTTTAATTAAAAGTGAAGAAAAAACCATATGAATAACAATTTATGCAAAAGATGCTATGTGAAGGCACCAGTTATAAGTTATATAATTGAAAAGAACCTAAATGTTCAAAGATGGGCTATTATAATATATTCTATTTTATATGTATTTAAACAAATGCCATCCTGTCATTAAGAAACATGTTGTAGAATAATACTGAATAGTTAATTGAAAATTTCAGTTTGTTAGTGAAAAAAAAACTGCAAACAAAATGCAGACTATCATTTTACATTTATAAAATAGGTAAAAATATGTATAAAATGCATGATAAAATATGTACTAAAATATTAAAAATAAAATTTTCCCTAAGTAGAGAGATCATAGATTTTTTTCCTTTACGCTCAGCTATGTGTTTTAACTTTAACGACATATAATGCAAGTTTAAAATGTTGCTATCTGCATTAAGAATACCTTCTGTTTCTTCCCTGACCCACTCTTCTTTCCCTAGGAGTTTGCCCAGCAGGTCATGAATGGGTGAGTGAGCTCTGTGGCATCCCTGGGCAGGGCAGCAGCTGATGGGACCAGAGGTACACACCTGCCCACAGCTGGGCTCATTGGATCCTCTTTCCTGAGAATTTCAAATTGGGATTCAGAATCAGCAGTCAGTTAACTATGAGAATGAGAATCATACAAACAAACCTGGGGAACAGGGGCTGTCATTTGAGTGTGGCTATTCAAAAGCCATATGTAATGCTGAGCAGGCAGGAGAGTTTGGTCTGCAAAGAGAATAATCAATGGTAACAACAACAATGGATGCCATTCATTGTGTGCTCATTATGTGACAGGCAGTCTTCTAAGCGCGCTGTATGGCCTAACTCATTAATAGGCACATCTAACTTTTAAGGTAGATACTATCATTATCCTCATTGTACATGTGAGGAAACCAAGACACAGAGAGATTAGATGAATTAGAGAATAGTGCAGAGGGCAGAGAGATGAGGGACCATGTGGTCTCAGAGAGGCAGAGACCAGAAGAGTGGCTCCCTTGTGCCTCTGGGCATCGCAGGTCCTAGTTCTAGTCCTTTGTGAGGCCTGTTTGTATTTCCTGCCATCTGTTTCCAAGAGATTACTCTGACTCCTTAAGCTAAACTCCTTGTTCTTCACAAGCTTGAGTGGATAACAGTTTCTTGCAGTTGAACAATCCTTGGCTAAGAGGGAGTATATGCTGGGGGTGACTACATATAAAGTGTCTTTGATATCTTTAAACTATTTTCATGTTATCTTTGAAACCAGCCCAACGGAGGAAACAAAATGTTGCTAGAATTCATCACAAACAACCACATAAAATAAGTGGCATCGATTCTCCCAACTCACAAATAATTTTAGAAAGTATTAAAAATATGCCCACTGAGGAGAAGGTACTCATTGAAAAACAGCCCTTGAGAGACTAGAGAAATTTCTAGGTACTCTCCCTCCTCTGCACAAAATGCATATTTATATAAATCTTTATACACTATTTCAGAAAGAGGTCACATATTGTAGTGTGGCTACCAGCTTCTGGATGAGAGGTTATTGCTTACAAAAATTGCAATTTTTTTTAGGTTATGTACTTGTACAGTTTTGATTTAGTATCATCTAACCAGAGTGTTGAATGTTTTAATAGCTTCTAGTCTAACTTTGTCAATCTCTAGATGGAGGACAATTCAAGGGAGCCCAAAGAGCATGGCTGGGGAAGGAACACAGAGACTGGAGCTTCAAAATTACTATTAGTGCCAACAAAAATAGTTACTGCAAGGTGTTAAAACTGGATAAGTAATTTCCTTTTCTGAGACTCGACACTTGAACTCTATTCTTCCTAGCTTTTAGGATATACAGTGGTTCCCCCTTATCCATAGGGGATACATTCTAAGACTCCGAGTGGATACCTGAAACCATGGATAATAGTGAACCGTATGTATACTATGTTTTTTCCTATACATACATACCTATAATAAAGTTTAATATATAAATTAGGCACAGAAAGAGATCAACAACAATAAATAATAGCAAAATAGAACAATTATAACAATATGCCAGCATCTCTACTCTTGCACTTTGGAGCCACTATGAAGCAAAACAAGGGTAACTTGAGCACTAGTGCTGTGATAACTGAACCGTGGATCTGATAACTGAGACTGCTGCTGAGTGACTCACAAGTGGGTAGTGTAGACAGCACAGATACACTGAACCAAGGATGATTCACATCCCAGGCGGGATGGAGTGGGATGGTGTGAGATTTCATCACGCTACTCAGAATGGTGAGCAATGTAAAACTTATGAGTTCTTTATTTCTGGAATTTTCCATTTGATATTTTTGGACCATGGTTGACCGCAGGTAACAGAAACCACAGAAATCAAAACCGTGGATAAGAAGAGACTACAGAAAGATTTCTCCTTCTGGAGGTCATTTATGCTTCAGTGTGGTGTTTGTCACAATTACTGAAAACCAGATAGACTTGCCTTGGAGAAATAGGGTGTGTTTTTTCCCTGTGTTTCTTGTTTTGGTGTAGCAATGGCTATGTAAAACAGCTGGATGGATATTCTTATACAGAGGACCCAAAGAAAATTCAGTGGCCAAATATCCAGATGAAAAGAGAAGCATTCAGTTAATCATCTGGATGTTTTGTCTACACGAGGAGAAATCTGTGGTTGTTTCCAAATATTTGAGAAAATATTTGGGAACATCCAGATGTTTGGCCTTATGCAACTCAAGCATTCAGATGTTTGACTAAATTTCGCCTTCCAACCGGATGCTTCGGCATCAAATAGACCCAGCCTTGGTTATAGTAATTACGCATTGTTAACTGGTGTCACAGAAAATTGTTTGGGGGAAAAACACGACACACCAAAGTGTGGAGGTTATAAATAATCACAAACATTACTAGTGAGGAAAGAAGGAGGGAATAACACCTCTGACCAATCAGGATGCATCATCACTAATATAAATTGTCAGCAGTAATGTTCTCTTTGCAGAAGGCCTAATAATTAAAAATAATAAACATAAGCTGGTGGCTCCTACTGATGAAAACGAAGCCAGTGGCACTTGCAGTGTTTACAAAACATGAAGGATGTGAAAAGGAACATCCTTTGCTTTGAAATGAGTTGAAAATTCTAAACTTCACAGAAACGGGTTGAATGAGAGTTCAGTTTCCTCCTCTTATTTTAATGTGGCCTTGCAGGGTCTCCGATTACAGTGTTCTTAAACTTGTGGGAATCAGCCTAATAAAAATACTTAAAGAAATACAGCTCATCCCTCAGCTGTGGGCCGGCTGTGTAGATTACCATGGTGCAGGAGTCAGGATCTGCCTCCAGAAAGCAGACTCCGTTTTCTACACAGCAGTAACATGAACTTGAATGGAGGCGTTAAATGAGAAGATCATGTTTTGATTCTAATTAAGATTTTAAAACCTGATTTTTAGCCAACTTGTTGTTGGTGAAAAACAGCAATGCCATAAATAAAATAGCCACAGATGGACCCGGATATTTGTTATGAACAACCTTCAAAAAATGCTTTTATTTTAATTGATTGATACTGAACAAAAGTAGTATTCAGCCAAAACCTTACCGCTAGTCTTATAATTATTTTTTTAACCAGTTCACCATGACATTCCAGGGGAACTTCAAGACATCCTACTGAGGTGTCTGGTACAACCTCTGCACCTGATTATGTGTTTGACTTTGCATACAAAGCCTGAAATTGTTCAAGAAAATTAATCTTTTGCATACCTTCAAAATCCTATCTGGAAAGTAACCTAGATGTGGTCTGGGGTTCATTTTCAAAGTGAACAATCTTCAGAGAACCTGGGATTGGATTGTACTTAGGAATAATATGGTCTGTCATTGTTCGTAGGATGGGAATGACTGTTGCAAAGCTGATGCTAATTTTTCAAGGAACTTATCTAGAAGATGCAGAAAGAAGCAACAGACCTTAAACTCTGAAAGCATTTAATATTTTTAATTGCTTTCTGAAGAATTAAACTGGTTTAATTTGAGAAAGCATCTCAAACCTTTTTCATATCAGAGCAAAAGTTACCCAAGTATGATCCAGTTAAAATACATGCAGATTTTAAAATACCTATGATACACTCAGCTTGTTTGTGTTTTTAAAAAAACAGAAAATATGACTTTGGCTCTAAAAATGCCTTCACAGGAGTAGAGGAGGAAATATAATTGCTACACAAATTGTATGGATTCAACGGAGGAGTCAGCTATGATTTCTTTCTCTGATGACAATAAAACTTTTCACCTTTACATGCCAACTAACTGGAAAAATTTTCCACAGTGTTATGCTCAGAAGTGTGATAGGAGAATTGAAAATAATCAGTGTCAATTAGAAAGACCTTGGACATCATTGGGAATGCCTATTAGAAGGAATAAGAGCATGTTAGAAACAGATGGCTCAGTCAAGAATGTTGGCTCTGTCTCTTCTAGCTTCCTGACCTCATGCAAGATATATAACATCTCTGTGCCTTGGTTTCCTCATCTGCAAAATGGGGATAATAATAGTAGTACATACTGGATAGGACTGCAGCCAGGATTAGATAACAGAGTATATGTAAAGCTCGTAGATCAACGCCTGCTACATGAGTAACTTCTTAATCCAAAGTACATGAATCAAATTGCATTGAATCAAAAGTTTCGTGAAGATTTGAGATGAGAATGAGAGCCAAATAAGCCATATCATAAGAAGCTGTGATCAGAAATAAAATGAGATATGTTTTGACACTTAATGACATTCTCAAAGATTGGGCGGCAGCAAGATGTACACACGTGTCTGCAGAAATGTGGTGAGGAGGTGGGGGGTTGGGCAAGGGAGATCAATCTCACAGCTTTCAATTAGGATTCTGTGGGTGGGGAAGAAAACTAGAATTCACAGAGAAGGAACTGGCTGATATTATTATTATTTTTTTTGATGCAGCATTTCAGAAAACATAATCAATGGCATGCGTCCAGTTCCCATTTAGTAACCAAAGAACGAGCTGCAGCTGTTTTTTATGCCTGGTGGTGCCAGTTTGATAGTGTATAATCATATTTGCATAAAGATAAAAAGGAAGGTGTTATAGAACACAGTTAAGCCTATGGTTTCACCATGAATTAAAGGTAATTTCAGACTAATTAGGTGTAATTTGTTAAGGAATTCTTCCCAGCAATGATGACTCTGATTTTGTAATTACAGGACAATGCTTACTGTGGCTTTCAAGGCAGGAGAAAGCACACCCGAGGGGGTCGTGTCCCACACTAGGCAGATCTAATGGTGCCACAAAAGACAGGTGTTTTGTCAGATTTCAGCCACACACTTTCACACCTGCAACACATTAACTACTGCAGCAATGTTAATGAAGACCAGGTGCCTGTTCTCCAGCATAAATGAGGAACTGGCAGGAGATTTTCTGTTTGCTACCTGACGTCTACCCCTGAGGCTCTGAACCCTGTCCTTCTGGTTGAAGGGGAAGGTGAGTGGGGTAACAGGCTTTTGGGTAGTTTTGCCTTGGTCCTTTTGAGTTGTGGGATGGAGATACTGAAACATTGCTTTTTGCATTATGGTAGTGACCTTTTTACCCACCCATTGAATTTCCCATCAATTTCCACCCTAAAATAGTGGAAAACATTCTTCCAGCACTAAGTATCTCCAGGCTTTCTGTGCTTCTACCCCTTTTGTGCAGTGTTCAGCCTCTGAGAGTCCTGAAAATAGCTGATCTGCACAATCTACAAAATGGATTTCTGGAAAGTGCTGTGTTATCAGCTGCTACCAGGGAAAGTTTGATTGTAGCTACTTGAGTCTTTTCAAACTTGAAGTTTTGCCATTCCATCCGGAAATGAGTAATGGGGGCCTTGAGCAAGCCTTTTCACTTTAATAAAACACAAGGTTTTCATTGTGTGGGGCTACATCGTTTTAATGCTCTCTGTTATGAAATACAAAATCTTTTTCTTCCTCCCTTAAGAAAAAAACTCGGCAGCAAACCTTTTCCCTCCTCTTTTTTCCTCCTTTTCTTTGTTTCACCTCTTTGAGCTGCAGTTGTCTGCTCGCTTCAATTTCCAGCAGTTAAGTGAAAAGTTAATATTGTCACACACACACACACACACGCGCATGCACACACACACACGAATTGAAAGTGAGGAAAAGAATGAGCAGGTCTAGGTTCTCAACAATAGAATGTAATTATCTAACTCATTACCGGTGACTTCTGGCCATGAAAAAAAAGCCTCTTCACCCTGGGAGACGGAAGGATGGACAAATATCAAAATGCTTGACACTGTACTTAAATTCCAGGTCCTAATTAAATTAGAAAAGAATGTAATCACCGACTTTTAGAGTAGCAGATCTGGGTGTGAAAAGGATGATTCAAATCCAGATTTAACTCTTCAATCTCTGAAGTGAATATATTGGGCAAACCTTCAGAAATGGATACTCACACTCTTGAGGTGACCTGTTAGTAACATAGATCCAAACCATTCATTTTAGGTCATTCTGCAGTGTTTTTCAAGACAGGTTTCCGATGAGCTTACATAAGATTTTCAAGAGGCACCCTCGAGTTACAAATATAGCTGGGGAGTTTCCAGAAATCTCTGGCTTTCCCTTTCCACGTCCCACCACCTACAACTAAAGCAATTTTAGTTTTCAATTTACTGTATTGACTTGGTGTCTATCAATGATTTAATATATTAATTTTTTTAGATTAATACCAAAACCTTTGGTTACAGCTGCCAAGGAATACCCTATCTTATGGCAGAAAACACTTGTGCCTTTACCGATACTCAAGTATTTGAGCAAATCCAAATTCTTCATGTAGCAATGTTAGCCTTGTATGCAGATTCTCCTGAGGGCCACTTCTATGCACAAGTGCTGAGGCATTTGGACAGAGTGAGAAATCATGTCGTGTTTTCAGTGTTTCTAGAAAGGTTAATGTCTAAAGCAAATGAATTATTTCTTAACGAATGCTTCTAAAAATTTGGATTATAGGTACTGACCAGGAAAAAACTTCAAATCCTTGACTCCCCAGTCTTATCAAAAGCCCAGCTGAGATCACTGACATTTGAGAGATTATCTCAGGCCTTGCTGCTCAATAAATGATCTATGGACTGGCAGCAGTGACGTAATCTGAGAGCTTGTCAGAAATGCCAAATCGCAGGCTGCAACTCAGACTTACTAAATCAGAATCTATATTTAAAAAAACGCCTCTGTTTTTGAGTCAACTTAATGACTCATTTGCCTATTAAACTTTAACATTGTAATCGTGTATTCTTCTAGATCAGAAATTCTTAATTTG
Source organism: Hylobates moloch (assembly GCF_009828535.3). Taxonomy (NCBI): domain Eukaryota; kingdom Metazoa; phylum Chordata; class Mammalia; order Primates; family Hylobatidae; genus Hylobates; species Hylobates moloch. Next base: position 64,653,714 of record NW_026652294.1, read on the forward strand.
GGGTCCTTTGAGGCCATAAATTGGCCTCAGGTTTATCAACTCACTGCAATTAAATGCAAAATTGAATCTGCGTGGAGGTGTGGCTATGTATGTTTGTGTTTTAACCCATAGATCCTTGTTTTTGGTAAAGAGGATTCATAATTTTTCAGCTTTTCAAAAATGTTGCAAACTATAAAAATAAAGGTCTTCTTATTTATAGTGGCCATGCACTTCTCTGGGTAGTGCTCTGGGACAGAACTCCAGACATAAAAATGCTATCATAGATTTATAATGGAATTTAATTTTCTGAGCTTCTGCTGAGTGTAAAACTAAATTGTTTTTGCATCTTCTGCAAACAGGTGTACAAATTTGTCCACAGTGTTGTTCAATATCACTTATCAATTTCTAGAGCACTAAAAAAAGAAGTGTCCAATGGACTATTAAGCTTCTTTTTGTCAGACAATGAGCACTCCATAATTTCCTGTCTCCTCCCCACCTCTCTTTTTTTTAATGTGCGAGGCTCAAAAAAGCTCAGAACTATTATGAATATGACATTCAATTATAAAACTCTCCAAAGACAAAATTTCTGGGACAGATCTGTGAAATAGTTAATACTGCACAGCAGTAACAATTGAACTGTGCTGGAAAAATAAGAATTGACAACTATGAAAAAAATAAAAGGAGGGCATTTAACACAGAACTAAGAATTAAAGTACACACCTAATGAGGGTTGGACTCTCTATTTTCTTGTTGTTTGCTCTCCCATATCATATATAGTGTCTGACCATAGCTACTTGGAAAATATCTTTTGTCAAACAAACACATCGATTTAACAAATACTTACTGAATGCCAACTATGTGGTAATGTGGAATTGTAATTAAGAGATATCTTAAAATGAGACTGTCTGGATTTCAATTCCAGCTCCACTGTTCAAAGCTACAAGATCTTTGGCAAGTTTCTTCTCCTCTCTGTGTCTAAAATGAAGATAAGAGTAGCACCTAACCTATAGGCCTGTGATGAGGGTTATATTAGTTAATGCACGTAAGTTCTTAAAACAGTGCCTGGCATGTAGTCAGCACTCAATAGGTAGTGACTATTACTAGGTACCTGGCACTTCTCTAGGCTTTGTGGAAATGGGAATACAAAAAATACCATCTTAGCTCTCATAGGTCTTTTGTCAGGGAATAATAGATATTCAATGATTAATTTTATAATTAGTCTAAATTGTAATATGTGCTATGGATGGAGAAATACAAGCTGCTTTTAGGAAGACTTGACCAGAGATGGGAGGTCAAGGTTTCCCTGAGGAGGTGAGTTTTAGGTGAAGGGGAATAGGGAATGGGAGATAGAGCAAGCCAGGTCCAGGGGGCTGGAGCTCAGCGAGTGTTCAGCAAAGGGTGTACGGGAAGCTGATGAAGTAGACAGGGCCTGGGTCGTGCTGTGCTTTCTGGAGAGTCTTGGCCTTATTAGCAACTTCAGCAAAGTCTCAGGATACAAAATCAATGTACAAAAATCACAAGCATTCTTGTACACCAATCACAGACAAACAGAGAGCCAAATCATGAGGGAACTCCCATTCACAATTGCTTCAAAGAGAATAAAATACCTAGGAACCCAACTTACAAGGGATGTGAAGGACCTCTTCAAGGAGAACTACAAACCACTGCTCAATGAAATCAAAGAGGATACGAACAAATGGAAGAACATTCCATGCTCATGGGTTGGAAGAATCAATATTGTGAAAATGGCCATACTGCCCAAAGTAATTTATAGATTCAATGCCATCCCCATCAAGCTACCAATGACTTTCTTCACAGAATTGGAAAAAACTACTTTAAAGTTCATATGGAACCAAAAAAGAGCCCGCATTGCCAAGTCAATCCTAAGCCAACAGAACAAAGCTGGAGGCATCACGCTACCTGACTTCAAACTATACTACAAGGCTACAGTAACCAAAACAGCATGGTACTGGTACCACAACAGAGATATAGATCAATGGAACAGAACAGAGCCCTCAGAAATGATGCCGCATAGCTACAACTATCTGATCTTTGACAAACCTGACAAAAACAAGAAATGGGGAAAGGATTCCCTATTTAATAAATGGTGCTGGGAAAACTGGCTAGCCATATGGAGAAAGCTGAAACTGGATCCCTTCCTTACACCTTATACAAAAATTAATTCAAGATGGATTAAAGACTTAAATGTTAGACCTAAAACCATTAAAATCCTACAAGAAAACCTAGGCAATACCATTCAGGCCATAGGCGTGGGCAAGGACTTCATGTCTAAAACACCAAAAGCAATGGCAACAAAAGCCAACATTGACAAATGGGATCTCATTAAACTAAAGAGCTTCTGCACAGCAAAAGAAACTACCATCAGAGTGAGCAGGCAACCTACAGAATGGGAGAAAATTTTTGCAACCTACTCATCTGACAAAGGGCTAATATCCAGAATCTACAATGAACTCAAACAAATTTACAAGAAAAAAACAAACAACCCCATCAAAAAGTGGGCAAAGGACATGAACAGACACTTCTCAAAAGAAGACATTTATGCAGCCAGAAAACACATGAAGAAATGCTCATCATCACTGACCATCAGAGAAATGCAAATCAAAACCACAGTGAGATACCATCTCACACCAGTTAGAATGGCCATCATTAAAAAATCAGGAAACAACAGGTGCTGGAGAGGATGTGGAGAAATAGGAACACTTTTACACTGTTGGTGGGACTGTAAACTAGTTCAACCATTGTGGAAGTCAGTGTGGCGATTCCTCAGGGATCTCGAACTAGAAATACCATTTGACCCAGCCATCCCATTACTGGGTATATACCCAAAGGACTATAAATCATGCTGCTATAAAGACACATGCACACGTATGTTTATTGCGGCACTATTCACAATAGCAAAGACTTGGAACCAACCCAAATGTCCAACAATGATAGACTGGATTAAGAAAATGTGGCACATATACACCATGGAATACTATGCAGCCATAAAAAATGATGAGTTCGTGTCCTTTGTAGGGACATGGATGAAACTGGAAAACATCATTCTCAGTAAACTATCGCAAGGACAAAATACCAAACACCGCATGTTCTCACTCATAGGTGGGAATTGAACA
>NW_026652294.1:64657226-64723476 GCF_009828535.3 Hylobates moloch
TCAACATGGCACATGGATACATATGTAACAAACCTGCACATTGTGCACATGTACCCTAAAACCTAAAGTATAATTAAAAAAAAAAAAAAGTGGAAGTTTACCTACACCTGCTACAGTGAGAAGATAAATAAACTGTGTCAAAGACAAAAAAAAAAAAAAAAAGAAATTTGAGGTGTACAGAAAAGGTTTTAATCAAGGGAACAACATGAGCGGGTTTAAATTTTTAATGTATCTCTCCAACAGGCATGTGGAAAATTGATTATAAGTAAAATCAGAGTAACTGTGGAGACATGAGTTAGGAATCATTTAGAGTATAATATGAAAGAATCAATTGTACCATTTTGTAGGATGCTGACAGTGAAAGATAAAGAGAGCTGGATGAATTGGAGAAACATTTAGTAGGTAAAGTAAGGAGGACTTGGGGTTGATAGAGTCCTGATTGAATTGTATTGTGCTTTTCCTTTTTATTTTTTCAAGACAACAAGAGACATTCAAAAGTGACTTTATTTCTCTATTTTTCCTTCAATTTGTAAACACAGACCCACTTATTCTCACAGGCTTCCCTTAGCTTCATATATTTATATATTCATATATATCCTCCCATAGATCCATATATAATTCATATTGAAAATAGCCTTCTCATGTAAGACTGTTCCTGTTCATTTCAGAAGGAAATTCATTTATGCTTATAAGGCAAAAACTCTGTTCTCTGTTGACACTTCTTGAAAGCTTTTGAAGTTCTTTGAGGTGCCTGGGGTAGGTAGGACTAGATAAAATCTTACTTTTGCCTTTCTTAGAAGGAATACAACAAACAATATATTCTCGTGGTTGTGATATACAAACAGGATGTTAGTTATTATCCATCTCCATCTGCTTAATATTGAAAGGGTGGGGGAAAAACCCACCTCTTCCCCTACTCTTTCAACATTATGCAGGTGGAGATGGGTAATAACTAACATCCTGTGTGTAAAATCTTTGCTTTTGTTTTCCTGGGGGGATACAAGAAGTGAAGAGCCCGGTTGCTCAGAATTCCTAGTGTTTTTGCTTACTGCATACATTTGAGCGTATTTAATCTTAATCCAGGAATTATGCTTCCTTACTTCATTGTGGAGGGGATGACATGATAACAATTGTTATTTCTGCCCAAAGAAAGACAGAGGAATTAAGAACATATCAAGTAGGTTATAATATTAAGAGTATTAAATGGTAATTATAGATGACTATTAGAGAGGCTAGCACTTAACCAGGTGCCTGTAACCACCTTCTGAGTATTATTATTCCCAGTTGCCTAGGAAACCAAGGCACTCCATTAGGCTTATGTTGGCCCTGATCCTAAAGCAGCACCCACCCGCTGGTTTTGTGGGATTCTTCTGGCTCTGTCCTATCCTATACCCCAGAATCCCACCTCTTGCGTTTCTACACAGAACTCTCTGTCCTCAAATATTGTGTTTCCCACTTTCTTCTCCAGACCACTTTCTTCTGTCCTCTCATTCCCTGAGGGTCTTCTCTTTAAGGTGATGGCCAAGAAATTAGAGAAAAGAATGCATTGAGATGTGAATGACTCTTTTCTTTTGCATTGGCATTGTATGAGAACATAGTGAAGGAACCCCAGGGTGTGCCTCTGATAGGCAGACAGTGCAGCTCCTTGGGATGCACAGGGGTGCAAAAATATTTTTCAGACCCTATTAAATGTTGTCCTATTGATGGCACTCATGGCTCAATAATCTGTTGGGTTTTTTTCCTTAAGTAAATAAGGTGAGGGTTTTGGGCTCCTGGCCCTCACCCAAACTGGGTTTGCACAGTCCTGAAGTCTGAGCTGAATTCTGCCATCCCTCCAGCAGCACTTAATTGCTTTTAATTATCCCTCCACTGAAGCCGAACCATCCTTCACCCAGGTCACACTACAGAGCATGGCTCATAAGTTTTACAAGCCACCTCGTGTATCCCATCCATGTGTGCAGCCACCTTTTCCGACCGTAAACAATCCATCAGCCAGCTATCCCTGTCCCTGAAAAGGTCTGGATGCTGAGAGTAAGATCAGGCTGTTCTTGGTGTCACTATGTTGCCTACCATTGTAGCAGGAAGCCTTGAGATGAACTTGAGATTTGAATTTTAAATCTGAAGATTGCACATGAATTGAAATTTGAAATGGTTTTCCTTTTATTCACCTGTGAATGTAATCAAATTTGAGAGAACTAAAGGGGCTTGGATTTCCTAAGCCCAATTCTCTTGCTAAGCTGTGAATTCTCGCTCTGAATCTCTAGTGAGATCTTAGGTACCAGATCTAAGTCCTCATTTGAATTCAGTAAATACTTGCAAATTAAATGAAAAGCCTAATATTTATGGGTAGCTTGCATAGCTATAAGATCCAAAATGTACTTTCCACTGGCTCTAGTCAGTATCGCAACATAGATGTCTTCATGCATTCATTCATTCATTCCTCAGTCTTTCTGAGAGAAGCTTAGAGAAGGGAGGTGGAGAGTTTTCAGTCAAAGGAGCTAAATTCTGAGAATTTTGACTTTTTTCCTTTCTGGATTGACCATGAAGGAATCCAGGCATATGTGTCTGTTTATCTGTGAAGGATACTAGGTAAAAATACAACTGATGGATACACCTCTCCTCAAATAAATTGATTAGACTAGCTAGTTGTCTCAAGTAGGCCTTGGTAAGAGCAGTGCTTTTCAAAGAGGGGTATGGGTACAATAGATATAGGTGAGATGGCTTTTAGAGGTCCCCGAATGAATGCCTTTTTATTGTTCTAATCTAGCATTTAATATTCTATTCTATTGCTTGCAAGTGATACTGGTTTCCATTTAGCAGTGATGAAAACTTTCCATTAAAAATGTGTGTATTAAGGAAAGTGAGTCATTAAAATAAAAATATTAATAACAATACCAGTCAGTGATAACTGAAAATGTCAAGTCGTGACAGATGCTACGTAAGTGATTGAACTTTGGGAATCTTTGGGATAGAAGATGCAGCGATTTGAATAAAGGCTACAGGGAGCTATAGAAGGCAGGGTACTCAGTGGAGGGTGTGGAGTGGGAATGAAAAGAAGCAGAGGGATATCTATACCTGCCAGCATAAGAGCATGCAAGGGAGTTGACAGGAGGCTGATGTCTGCAAGCAGTCCCCATCTTGTGGAGGAGCAGTGGTTTCAGAGTGAAGCATGGTGAGGGAACCTGGTGTGGTGAGAGAGATCTCAACTCTCCTAAATACCCAGCTCCCTGGGGAATGTCTGCACCAGCCCTGGCAGCATGGAGCTCCAGGATTTTTCCAGCTGGCTACTTCCCTACCCTCTCCTACATTCCAATATCATTTCCCCATTTTCAGTTCCACCAGAGATAGATTCCTCAAGCCCTTGAGTATTTCAGATGAAATTATTTTGACACCAAAATTGCTTTATGCTCACCAGAGAATGTCCTAGCCACTTGGAAATAAGGCCAATTTGAATTTGCCCCCTTTGTCCTTCCAAATGTCACTGGATGAGGGAGAGGACTTGGCAGAAGTATGTAGTCGGTTTTGGCAGAAGCATCCAAAAGCCTCAGATCCCCTGATGTGCAATAAAAGCCGTAGAAGTGTCCAGTCTTTGAGTCCCTGTGCCTCTGTGGGAATGTGGGTGAGGGTGGAGGTATGGGTGTGGGTGCACATTTGTGTAAAGGGTGAAAAAAGAATCTTTGTTGGAATAAAGAAAGGCATGCAGCAGGGATCAGCTAGACAGCCAACCCTGAGGGAGTGAGGGAAAGAGAAGACTGTAGCCGACTCCAAATCAGTAAATGCAAATTGCAGCAGAAGGTTGACCTTTTACTGTAACCGAAGTCAGCTGCAGGTTGTAACCTCATGCCATTAATTATAACCCAGCATACCTCTGGTGGGCTCTCCCATTGGCCTTGATCTCCCTCATCCTCCCTCTCCACCACTTCCCTCCTTAGTTCCCACCCCACTGAAAGGCTCATGTTGCAGGCTGCACTCTGAGATAAAATGCTTTTTTTTTTGATATTTTATTTTTTTAATTTTATTATTATACTTTAAGTTTCAGGGTACATGTGCACAATGTGCAGGTTTGTTACATATGTATACATGTGCCATGTTGGTGTGCTGCACCCATTAACTCGTCATTTAGCATTAGGTATATCTCCTAATTCTATCCCTCCCCCCTCCCCCCAATAAAATGTTTTAAAAGTAATGGGTCTTATAGGACTGGAGTCAATTCTATACGTTTCACTTTTTTGCAAAAGAAATTGTCCTGTGTTGATGACTGAGATGGTCAGAGAAGGCCCATTTAAAAAAAATTAGCTAAAGCTTGGATGAACGGAGTCCTTAACCGTGAAAGTAAAATATTCATCAGCAAAAGTAAAATATTCTGGGCCAATATTGTTTCTGGAATGTAATAATGCACCCCCACTCTCCTTTTGGAAATGGTTTGCAAGCATTTTGTTGTATGACTGGGAACCTACAAAAAATATAATTTAAAAGTAGATGTATAAAGGAAATATAACCCAGAGAATTCTGTGCACAGGTCAAGAAAGAAACTTGTATAACAGGTCTAGGAATATTTTGAAAATTCTGGGCCCTTCTTTCTGTTCCGTTTCTTGTTGGATTGTTTTAGGAAATCTGTATTCACTTTGTGTGAGAATCTTTGGTTTTTACCTCAATTGAAAGAATGGAAAACTGCAGACAGATATTTTATACAGACAGCACTGGCTTCACATGACATGTGCAGTTGCACAGAGTCCTGTGCTCATAAGGGCCCTGTACTTAGTTTAATGCTCTGCTGTGAACATCCTGAAGCCCTGAATAACCTTAAACAAATGGCCCACATTTTCATTTTGTACATTATGTAGCCCTTCTGGTATAGGGGCACTGGAAAGTGAAACATATTAATGGTTGGTGAAGCCAATACCAAACTTGGAAAAAGTTGATGTCTTCTGGGCCAATATTGTTTCTGGAAGTAGTTAAAATTTAGAATAAAACAAATACATGCTGAGGCTAGTCTTCCCCTTAAAACACAAAGTTGTACAATTATCTCAGCCATGTTTTGGTACTTTGAATAATTAACTGACCCATAGTACACCAGATTTTCCGTAGTTTACTTTGTTTAGCTTGTCCAAAGCCTCTTGATATTCTCCTATTTTAGTTCTTCAGTTCATATATTAGATAAACTTCTAATATGATCATGATACTATTTTCAAATTGCATTAAATAGGAAAGACTAAAGCACAGCCATGCCCTCAGGGAAGTTTCTCTACGGGGAATGATACAATTAAAAATTGCAAAAACAAAATCTGACTCATGCTTGAAAGAAAAAAATGCATTGAGATACAACAAATGTTTGAGAACAGAGGAAGGAAATATAGTTCACATTGGGAGGATGAGGAAAGGTAATGAAGATCACGATACACATAAGTGTGTGTGTGTGTATATATATGTGTGTATATATGTGTGTGTGTGTATAATTTCAATATACAGAGAAGTGATCAAAGGATATTTTTGGAGCAAGGAATGATACAAAGATATAGGGATGGGAGAACAAATGGCATGTTCAGGCAGCAGTGGCTAGAACAGAGTGACTGGTGTATGAGATACAGACGGGAGGGAGGTGTTATTGGAAAGGAGCTAAGACCAGATTGTGGTAAGGGCAGTTTATTTAGTAGCAACTGCTAATGGAAATAGGACTAATGGAATAGGAGAAATGGTCATAAAGGTCTATGAGGTTTTTTTTACTAAAAAAAATAATTAGAAACTGTCACTCTAGTCTCACCAGGTAATTGAGATTAGGGCCAAGACAGACCACACAGAGAATGTGAATGTCCCAATACAAATAGTTATGGTGCATTCTCTAACAGTAAGGATCAGTACACCATGTGGTCTTACTGGGAGAAGGAGAAGGAAGAAGAACCTTCTCATTCCTATGCAGTCTTAACACTGAGTTTCAACTTCGGACTTTCCCACAGGTGGACAAACCTTGGGAACTGTCCTTAAACACCTCCACCATTGGTTGGCTGCTTTTCTGTGTCTTGAAGATATTGGTCCACTTTTCATAGCATCTTCATTTGAATTGTTATGAAAGAAATATGTAAAAACATATGAAAATGTTTGGAGTTGGAAAACCAACAACGTACAGACTGTGTATACAAAGCACTTATTTTGTATATAAAAATAAATGGATGGATGGTGTCATGTATGGATTTATGCTGGTATGAAACATACCAAAGTTTTAACAGTGATGGTGTTATCTTTACATGCTGAGATTATGGGTGATTTTTATTTTAAACAATTTTCATTTTTGGCTTGATTTTGTTTAGTTTTTGAAGATTTTAGAGAAAAATGCATTATTATTAGGATTAGATTAAAATTCCATTTTGGGGGCTTGGATGGATTTAGCATTAAATCCATCCACAAAATTAAAGAACATTTTAGAAAATATTTTATGATGTTGCAGTGTGTCCATCCTGAATCTTTAGTGCCATGTGGTGCAGTGTGTCAGGATTTGGTTTATTAAGAAGACCAATAGGTACAATGCTGAATAATCTGACGTTGCTTGACTAGCATAGGAATGTATCCGGATTTTTTTTCTTTACATTATTTGTTCTACCTTTAGTTTTATAAGAATATTTTCTAGGCTACACTTTGACAGTGGGATTTCAAGTTGTAAAAAGTTCCTTTCAAATTTTGGATGCAGAATTTACTATTGCCCCAGGGTTTCTTGGAAGAGAATTAGAAGAGTTCTGTTTTTCTTATGAAACATATTCAAAGAGATGAATTACTTTTCCATGCAATAAACTCAAGTAAAACGTGAGATGCAATATCAGTGATGATGTGATTGCTCATTTGGAGATGTCCCACTCAAGCGCTCAAATAATTTCCTGTCTTATGTCTTGGGCCAAAAAGCTATTAAAAGAATATAATTTCAAAAATGCAATGTTTGCTGCAAGAATGTCAACTATTGACAACTGTATTCAGCATACTTACATACTGATTTGTATTTCATTCAGGTTCACATACTTGTTCTTAGGTATTTTTAATTGTGATCATATTAGTAAGTTGTTTCTAGTCCCTAAGTGGTTTTTAGTTAATTATATATGTCAGTAAACATGTGGATGTTAGATTGAGCCATATTATATTAAAGGTAAGCTTCTTTGTACTTATTTTGATAAATCATAAAATGTTTACATTTTGCCCCATATACTTTATCATTTCTTTATGTGTTTACATGTACTTGTACGTTTTATGAGCTATTTGATATAATTTCGGGACATTGTGCCCTCTTACCTCTAAATGCTATAATTTGTATTTCGTAAGACGAAGAAATTAGAAGAGATTTCCTAAGAAGAGATATTCTGTTTTCCACCCACAGAACCATTACAAAATAAGAAAATCTTACATTAATACAATGCTCTTATTTAATTCGTAGTCCAAACTCATATGTTCTCAATTGTCTCAACAACATCCTTTATAAAAGTTTTTTCCTGGCCCAGTATCCAATCTAGGGTCATGCTCTATATTTGTGTCTGTGTAGTCTCTGTTGATTTAGAACGGTTGCTTGGCCTATCTTTGTCTCTCTTGACCTTGTTATCCAAGAGCTCAGGCCAGTTGTTTTGCAGAATGACTCTCAGTTTGGGTTTGCCTGATGTTTCCTTGTGATTAGAGACAGGCTATGCAGTTTATAAAAAATATCACAGAAGTGATGGGTGCTGTTTTGTCCTTCTCAGATAATCCTAACAGGAGGTAAAATACATTAGTTTGTCTCGGTGTTGGTGGTAACTTTCATCACTGATTAAGGTGGTATCTGCCAAGTTTCTCCACTCTAAAATTCTATTATAAAGTTACCCATTATAAGTAATAAGGAATTTGTGGAGAGTTACTTTGAAACCCTGTAAATATCCTAATCCTCATCAAACATTCACCCATTCATTGGGGATTTTCTAACTCCATCATTCTGTTTACTTCTGTTGATTGGCATTGTACTGTAAGGAAGAGGTTTTTCCTTCTCCACTCTGTGTTTATTCATTAATTTATTTTTATAAATATGGTGTTTAATATGTTTCAATCTTCACTTGATCTTAGCCAAAAGGCGGAGAAGTGATCATTTTGATCTTTAACGTGGCAGTTTTAAGTGGTTCAGCCAAATACGCCATGCTATGCATTTAGACTGGAAATATATCAAGCATGTATTTTCATAGCCCATTGTATTTTCAATAATTAAAAAAATTATTCATTGACTAATTTTAAATTATGGCATGTTCTTTACTTGGTGACTATGTCAGTCTCAATTTTGATTGTCAATATTAAAACCTCTACCCATCCCCTTTACTCACAATAACACATTTCACTAGGCCTGTGTTGAAACAGCTGTAAGGTGCACCCTTAGTATGATCTAGTCTATATTGAAGGCAATGTGAGTTGTGGATGTATAATTATGAACAATGTTTTTAATGCTCATTCAAATATTTTGTTTTCATAAAGTCCCTGTTTTTAAAACTTAAGGTCGATAACCATGATTTTAGGGAGGACAGAAATTGAACTCATCTGGTAATAAATGCAGAATACAAACTTCTCCTTCAGCCAGTTTACCTGCACATTTATGGTAGATAGTTGCCATTTTTTATGACGGTGAAAAAATCAAGTATTATATATAATTGTTTAAAAGAATTGTCCCCAAATTGAATGAATGTGTTTTAAATTCCACTTAGCTTTTGTTTTATGTCTATAAGGCATTTAAAATGTTAGAAGATTTTTGAAACTTCAACACTTTTTGAATATTCTCATGTGGTCTTTTGAGATTCTGCATGTTGTCTTTAAAGAGATCTTGTCAGAGTTACATTTCTTTAATAATGAAGTTTATATACTTAAGAAAATAAAGGCAAAAAAAGTCATTCATAATATAAAAATAATACAGTCATACACCAATTAATGGCATTCCAGTCAATGACAGATCGAATATATGACAGTGGTTTCTTAAGATTATAATATGGCATTTTTTTCTGTACTTTTTCTATGTTTGGATATGCACATACTTACCTATGGTTACAATTGCCTATAGTACTCAGTACAGTAACAGGCTGTATAGGTTTGTAGCCTAGGACCCATAGGCTATACCATATAGTCTAGGTGTGTAGGAGGGTATACCATCTAGGTTGTGAAGATACACTCTATGATGTTCACACAATGAAACACCTAAGGACACATTTTTTGGAACATATCCCATCGTTAAGTGACATATAACAGAAGTACCTACATAATAATTTTTGTGAGAATTAAATGAGATATTTGTAAGACACAGCTCATGCTCGATACTTACTACATAAAATCATAAAACATTCGCTATTATTACTCTAATTCTTAATATAGTAATTGCTACGGCTCTTAATTTCTTTAAAGAAAACCTCAAAAGGAAATTTCTGTAGTGATAAAAAGGAACTGATGCGAATAACCGTTGCATGGAGTAGTTGAAAGAATATGAAGTTTCAGTGTTAGATTGTGTGTTCCATTCATCCCAATGGGTTTTAATTGCAGTTTCAACACTTATTAGTTGACAGGAAGGCCAGTTTCATGATTTCCCAGCTAATCTATCTTTAAAAGGTGGGGCATGAATAATGGTATCACTTTCCTATGAAAGAATGTCTCAAGTGGTCTAGTGAGAAAAGGTTAATATACAAGAGAGCCCTTGGTGAATATGTGGAATGGCGGTCAGAGAATCAGAGAGGAGATAAGAGGAGGAGGGGCAGAGTGTCCCTGTGGATAGCAGGAGGTGGTCCTGACTAACATTGCTTGTGGAGATATTAAAGTGAAATGCTGTACAACTCTTTCATAATTTTCAGTGGTGGGCTAACTCCACTTAAAGAGACTGGCCAGGGCAGGTGTGGTAGCTCACACCTGTAATCCCAGCACTTTGGGAGGCTGAGGTGGGTGGATCAATTGAGTTCAAGAGTTCAAGAGCAGCCTGGGCAACATGGCAAAACCCCATCTCTATTAAAAATACAAAAATTAACTGGGCATGGTGGTGGGTGCCTGTAATCCCAGCTACTCGGGAGGCTGAGACAGGAGAATCGCTTGAAGCCGGGAGGCACAGGTTGTAGTGAGCTGAGATCATGCCACTGCACTCCAGCATGGGTGACAGAGCAAGACTCCCTCTCAGAAAGTAAATAAATAAATAAATAAAATAAAAATAATAAAGAGACTGGCCAAAATTACACTCCAAGGACCTCTGGGCCTCAGTTTCCTCAACTGTGACATGGAGAAAATTTCTCTTTACAGAGTTGTTGTCAGGACTGTGTGCTTGATACCTTTTGGGTACTCAAAAACAGTCCTGTCAAGCACCTACTGTAAGTCAATAACCGAGATTGTTTTCTGACTCACTCCATTTCCTGACATGGCTGATGTCGTAGCTCTACAAACAGACACACGTTTGGGTTGGTTTGTTGGTTCAGTCGTTGCTTGTCCAGGCTGAAGGCAGTTTGCATGGGAAGTAGCTCCTGTTCAGGGAAGAAATTGTGAAGGGATCACAGGTGGCACTAGCGGGAACTTGGATGAGCAACATGTTAAGATTTGATAACATGTTTGGCAGCATTCCCACAAAAGAGGAAGATTTGATTGTTGGAAGGGCCCTTGGAAGATGAAAATGTTCTTCGTAAGCTTGTTTACAACAATAAAATGGGAAGACAAGGAGGTAGAAAGATACGGAGTTGGATGATAGAGAGAAAAATCTTATAACTGAGCGAGGGAGTTATTGAAGGGAATAAACTAAGGAAAAGAACCAAAGGAGAGGAACAGAGATGAAAAGCCCAGTAAGAAAAAAGCTTCGATTATGGCAATAAAGTACAGTATATTCCATTAACTGCTCCAGCGAGTCCTTGGTTGAATTCTAGTTAAAATAAGATATTTTAAAGAGTGAAGAGACATTTCCTTTAAATATGCACATTTACAACTTTTCTATGCAAAGTCCAAGGCTTTAGCCTCAGTATGACAAATGTAGCCAGGTATCATTAATCAGATTAGATTTTTATGTCAAACTTATGACATGAAAATGTATTTTACAAAAAAACATTTTGTGTTTGATTTTCTCAGATTTTCTATGAAATCAAAAAATTTAAAAATTTGCCTTTATTGGAAAAGTATTGCCCAACTTATAAGACTTTGTTTTTAAAATATGAGAATGAGATATATTGAGAAAAGGTTGAATGTGTCCTGGGAGGTGGAAGGCCTTGATCTTAGCCACTGGGATAGTCATTAGATATGAAATTGTGAATGTTCTCTTCCTTGTAAAATAAGCGTGATGACTATAATGTTGAAGAGCTTTCCAGATTTGGTAGTGGCAGATCCCATGTCCCCTCCCTTCCTCGGTGAAGATCCATAGACAAGTGTGATAAGAACACCTACACTGGGGTGAGCCGGGTGGAGGGCTCGACTCTCCTTGGTATCTTCCTGGGCAACATCAACTTTAAAATTTTTAACAATATTTGGGCATAACAATTATTCTTCAGACCGTCTTATTTTTCCTTTTTAAGTGCATTTAGCATTTAGGACCAAAATAGGCATTATCAAACATCTGAGGATGCATTATTCAAAGTTTAGAGGTCACATACACAATCGCACTCATTTGCTCACTTTCTCTGTACTCTCTTCAAATGCGTTAGGGAGTTTGGGACATTTAATTAGGGTGAGTTAAAAATAGGTGCCTTGGGCTGGATGCTGTGGCTCACGCCTATAATCCCAGCACTTTGGGAGGCCGAGGCAGGCAGATCATGAGCTCAGGAGATCGAGACCATTCTGGGTAATACAGTGAAACCCTGTCTCTACTAAAAAAAAAAACCGGTGTGGTGGCAGGCCTGTATCCCACTATCGGAGGCTGAGGCAGAGAATGGAACTGGGTGACTGGTTTGTGGTTTGTCTACTTATTTACAGCTGTTCTACAGATATAGTTTTAAATAAAGACAATTATTTTAATTGAATATTTATAATAAATGTTACTAAAATATAAAAATCAGAATTTCAGACATTAAAGACTTTGTGTTTGTTGCCAGTTGGTTTTTAAAGAATGGATATAAAATATCAACACAAAAACAAATCCTCAAAAAGTCTGTATTTAGAGATTAGCATTTTTAGAACATATTCAGCATACAGCATTTCTTCTTTGTGGCATTATAAAACTTTCTAAAACTTTGTATTAAGTGTATTTAACATAATGGTTTCAAAGTGATAACAAACTATATAAATGAAACAACCATATTTTCCTTCTTTTGTTTTTCAACATAACTTTTCTTCCGTTAATCTTTCTTCCTTATGAGCTGTTAGTTAACTCATGTTGTGTAAATTGGGATGAACTAGCTAGAAGGTTCTAAGACTTAGGTTCTAGTTGGGTTCTGTTGTACATCTTAAAATCATTTAAACACTCCACTCTCAGGTTTCTTATCTACAGAATGGTGTGATGGAATAAGTTGATCTATATAGTTCCTTCTCTTCTGACATCCTATGATTTTATTAGTCTTTG
Organism: Hylobates moloch; assembly: GCF_009828535.3. NCBI lineage: Eukaryota > Metazoa > Chordata > Mammalia > Primates > Hylobatidae > Hylobates > Hylobates moloch. The sequence continues at coordinate 64,669,717 of NW_026652294.1, forward strand.
GCTATGGACAAACAGCAGAGTTTCATACTCATGAAGGCAATTTAATCAATATGAAAGGCAATCTGGATCATTTACCTCAACATTGCCTTTATTTTTAATTGTACGGTAGAAATTCTTTTTCTTTTTGGTTTAGCTGGATAATTGCTTGAATGCTTTCCAGGACCATTTTGCAGCAGAATTTCAAATTTCAACTTCCGTACTATCTCATTGGCATTATACTCCTTTGACTGCTAATCCTGGTCTGAGGGCCTCTTTCTTTTTGAATTTAACAAGTATTCTGAATACACAAACTCATATGGAATTAACAATAACTGTGAAAAAGAAATGCACCCATTCCACTCTGAGGATTTGCTTGGTTCTGTGCCTGTTTTTATTGCATCTTTAATGTGTGTGCTCTCTGTGTCAGTTCATGGAATTGCAAGTGGAGGAGTCTCTGACTGCTTTTGAACCTTGTCTTCCCTGCTATATAAACCCCTAGTTTTAGTCAGTCAGGGAGATGGATTTGAGACCAAACTCCCATCTCCTTGGCTGCAGCACCTGATTAAAGTCTTCTTCCTTGGTAATACTTGTCGTCTTAGTGATTGGCTTTCTGTGTGGTGAGCAGCAGGACCTAGACCGAAACCCTGGTTTTTCAGTAACATGCCCTGGCACTTTGCTAGATCTCAGATTGTCATCAATTGTGCAGTCCAAGAGAGAGGAAGAACAGTTTATAAGAGCTCTATAAAGACTATAAGGTACTTTGTTTTACAACTTGGGTCTTTACAAGAGAGTTGTTTCCAATTGCCTTTCAAAATCAGAATAAAAGGTTTTGGAATATCAATTGTTCTATGTACACTGTATCTCTTTGTTCCCTTAATGAATGATAAAACTTACCTATATAAAGAAAGTTCTCTGAAAAGTGGGGCTCAAGGGAGGAGTTTATGATCATCTACCTTTAAAAAAATAAATCATTACATCACAACAAAAGTCTTAAATGAGCTTAGGATGTTGGAAGGAATTTCAGAGACATCTGGTTCAAACTACTCAAAAAGCGTAGAAATTGAGGCCCAGCATGGGTCTGTTAGTGAAAGGAGCTGAACCTTAAGGCTTTAGACACTAAGTCTAGATCCTTTCTGCCAAAATTTGTAAGTTTAATTCTTAAGAATTCTTATATCAGTTATTCTTCCCTTAATAGTATTTAATACAAGACACCTAAAATGTACAGTTCAAGGGAAACTCCAAGGTCTTTCCTTTTTTAAGGTATAAATGGAGAAGTCAAACTGGAAAAAATGTAGTTTTACTAACAAGTGTAAAGATATTTAATTTCCTTGACAATTATATCAATACTAATCGATGTCAGGTATATTTTGCTGGTGAAGTTGTATTGAGGGGAAACTTTTCTCTTGGAGCCACCTAAGTATAAATGTAGTGAAATGACCCCACGGTGTTTTCTTTGCATAGAAATAGCAGTGGATGCCAGCCAACAGACAGAACTTGGGTCATCAGTTCAGATTTGTAGCAGTTTTGGGGAAAGTAGCTATGGTATGAAGAGAATAGAATGATTGAGACAATTAGGTTGAAGGTTATCAGGTTAAATTGCTGCCTTAAATGTGATTAATTCCAACAAGCCAGTAATAATGAGTCTTTGCCTATGGATTGTGACTTTAATTCTTGCTTGTTTGGGAGGAAGCATGATACCCTATTCAATGATTATATTGAATTAGCAGTAGCTGGAACAAGAGGAGAAAGGAGGTGGTTATCTAACCAAATATTTAAAACGAGTGAAATATATTATTGAAAATATTGACAGCATAATTTGTAAGTGATTATAATAAAGCTAGTAATTTTCTATTCAAATTCAGCTTCCTCAAGACATAGACATTACTAATGTTTATTCAGCAATACTAAGAAGAATCACAGAAACCAAGGAAGAATGCCTTGTATCTGTAATAATACTAGTTTCAATACTATTTAAATTTGTTCTTAGATCAAAGAGTATTTTGAAGAAAAAGATGTACAGGGAATTTGCCTGATGCTACCAATAAAAAAGGTAAGTCAGATGTGTTTATATGGTCATTTAATAAAAAATAACTGTCTCAAGACCGAGATTCTTTTGTTTTTGGTTTTTTGTTTTGTTCTTCTTTATTTAGACTCAGGTCTAGGGTAGATGCTCAGAGAAATCTCCATATGTAAGTTTTTTTCTATTATGAAAGAGAGATGACAATATTCAATATTTTTTATGAGATAACATATTAGTGAATAAAATTATTTTAAAACTTTTTGATGTTCTAATAAAAGATACTAAAAAACACAACAAAAAATTTGTCAAGATTATAATCTGTTTTGCTGTTGAGAAAATATTAGCCTTCTAAATCACACTCTCTGCAGGACTTTTCTTGATTTGTTCCCATTTTTATTCTTCTACTTTTCTATTCCTGTTTTCTGTTACTGCTTTTACCAGCTCTTACTACCACTTAACCTAAGAAATCTAACCTAGGTTAATTTTTGCTAATAAAGAGAATTACACATATACTGGGTCTGGTCTCATTTGCCCATATGTTGTTGACATTTATTTTATGATAGCCATGTGGGAACCTCTCTTGCTTTTCCCAAGATTAAAACCACATGAAACATTTATGATTATTTTTAGGTTTACTCTGTTGATACTATTGGTTATAGACAGAGTGTGAACTTTAGTTATTGAATATAAAAGCATGTTTCAGTTTTAAATTTTGCATAATTCATGTAGTCAGGCTTGATTAGTGTGGCTGTGTTGAAATTTGTGTTTAGTTTAGGGCCGGCGTTTCAAACATGTTTGGTTAACATTGTTGGCGTGAACCATAAAGCAATCAATCTCTACTAATTCGTGTCCACGTAGAAATAGACAATTACATGCATAGGAAGACAGGACCATGAACTATTTGGTTGACGATATCAAATATTAGTGGGAGAATTAGAGCAATCAAGAATTATCCTTACAATATTTTTTACAAAATACTTGAAAGGTCAATGAGCATAGAAATGTGAACATGTCATTTAACATGTTTGGTTCATATTATCTTTCATATACATAGTTGATATGATGATAGGTTGAAAAATAATTCAGCATTAGAGCTAAAATGATCTTTCTATATCCACAGCCAAACTCTCCAGACATTTTAAAACTTTCTCTCAAAATTTCTAGTATGGGCTTTTCTAATGTAATACTTCCAGATATTGCTGACAGTGACTGTGTCTTTCCAGAATTATATAATTAAGGAAAGAAAAGTAAATTTCCTCCAACATGCTTTTTAAAGCTTTATAAAAATTTCAATATGGGAAGGAAAAGTGAAATACTGCTTTTTTTCCTCTATACTTTTACTGGATATTATTTTTCCTTGGCAGTCTCTTATCTTTACTTGGCTAATATTCTTGGTCTTTCTCAACCGTAAAATCTGAATGTCCAAAGTGCTTATTCATTTTACTGAATTCTTTGATTTAATGTTGGTTTTCTTGTTTTACCCTGAACTTATTTTACCTGCTCTGAACTGAAAGAAATACAGTCTTCCTACTGTATAATTTTCTTTGGGTTCTTAACCTTAGTGTCCCTTATGCCTTATTCCATAATGTTCTTGTCACATTTTATGTTTCCTTTGGTATCAGTGTTCACTGTATTCAGAAAGCACTGACTTCGTAGAATTGAGTTGTTTGGAGAGAATCTACTGTTTCTCTCTTATAAAGCTCCTCAAGACCTCATTGAGGCATGTATTGCTAAGAGCTAGTTTAGATTCTTTAGGGACCTTGCTTAACTTCGTATCATTTATTTTATTCTTCTGCGAGTAGAAAGCCATCTAGGAGCACACATAGGAGAGGCTGAACCGTTTACTGTGGTGAGATGGGATGATATTCTTTATCCATAGATGGTATATCTTGATAGGTAGTGATTCTTTTTCTTTTTGTTTTTTTCCTAACTCTCAACATACTTGGTACCATATAGTAGATGTTAGGCTAAAATGTAATAAGTACAAATCATGTCTCTTTCTTTGGAGTCAGAGCTCTCCATATCTTTGAAGGAAAAATAAAGTAATGTGTATTCAATATTAAGATAAAACATCTTATTAGCACTATTATAAAGTTTATTCTTCATCCATTTGGTCAGTAAATATATATTGGGTTTCTACTATGTGTCAGGCTCTGTGCAGGTGTGGTGATATAAAGATACACAAGACATTGTTATTGTCCTTAAGAACCTCTTTGACAAATGAGAACGTTAAGCATGTATAAATACAGTGCAATACAATGCACCAAAAATAGGGTACACAAGTTTTCTTGGTATCACATATTACAGTTTACATATTTTGGTGAAAGGTTTCAGATTGTTCTCAACTAATAGGTTCATCTAGGAATTTCCCTATACAACCTCCAGTCTAAGAAGGATGATTTATGATCTTTTAAATCCATTATTTCAGGGCTTAGTGAAAGCCAGGCAGATGTGGGGGTTTGGGTATTAGGTCTGTGGTATTGGGTGCATGTTACACAGTGGATGTTCTTATTCCTGCTCATGCCTGTGGTGATCACAGTTACCAGCCTTATGTTGATACTGGCTGGAGTTCTGTGTCTGTGGCCCTTAGGCAACCCTGACTTGGTTAGCCTTATTTTCAGGGTTTCAGATGATCACAAACGTAATTATCTGCCATTGCAGAGGCTGTACGGTATCTAGAAATGCCTGCATTCTTCCACCATGAAGTCCGTAGCTCTCATGTTCTTGCCACCATGTACTTAGGGTGATCATTTCCCCCTGCACCTGCCATCCTTGTTCTGCCTACAGCTGGTTTTCACTCTAAGCAAGAACTTGTCATTGAGAGACCTCTAGAAGTGGCTGAGACTTTAGAGATATGCCAACCTATGGGTGGGGTTAACCTTTTGTGTTTCAGAGAAAAGCAGCATCAACCAAAATGGGGAGTCCTCTGAGCCATTATTGTGGGGCTTTTCCAAATTGAGCCACCTAATTGCATGGAGGCATAAACCAGGTTTGCTGGCTCCGTCATCTAAGAGGTTGAATTTTGAAAAAATGTTTTCACTTTACTTTGCTGAGTGATAAGAATGCTCAGGTTGGATCTGATTTTTAAATTGTGTGAAGAAGACCCCTTAGGAAAACTCTAACCATACCTCAAGCCCAGTAGGTCATCTGTTCTCCCTTTTTAATAAAATCCAGTGCCAAATAGAGGTGAATGAGGGATGCCATCTTCAATAAATAGTCTGATCCTATGAAAACACTGGAGTTCCAGAGAAAAGAAAATGTTTGACCATTTATTTTGTTCAGTGGAGATATGCTTTAACTCATCTGACTTTATTTCTTCTCACCATTAGAAATTATAACCCTGGAATGTTTGGGTGAATCAGGGATCATGTATTGAAATTGAACTGATTCTATTCATGTCCTTCAACGTTGACTAAAAATACATACACTTTAAGGTATATGAAGGCTGATGATTGTTCTGGGGAAAATGAAAAAATTTCTACATATCAGAAGACATTAAAAATTTTACTGAGCATGAGTTTTTCTGTGGCCTAAGAGAGCTTCTGGTTATGAAACTCTTTCATGGAAGGTCTTTCATAAGGACACCCAGTTGCTAATCTAGATCTTATATGCACAGGTATATGTTTATCTACAATAAAACCTTTTTTTCTAATTACTAACATCTATCATTTGAGAACCCCCCCCCTTCTATTTGGGATTGATCTACCCCAGGACTTCTCTCCATTATCCTAGCAATATTATGCAACAAAACCCTATAAATGGCTGGTCTTCAACATGTTTTGACCTATGAAGATGGAAATTTTATGTTTAAAGTTAAAAACTTCCTGAACTCTGATCAAGTTTGTCCAGAGTAGTGCTCCAAATTTTACATAGAACAGAGATCAAAATTTATTTTTATTTTTATTTTTATTTTTTTTACAATTTTTACAAAGGATTGGCACTCCAAGTCTTCCCAATGGGTTGAGGTGATGTGGTCTCCAAAAGCGTGCATCTTTTCAAGGTATTTTTACCAGCATGAATGGAAATAGCTTGCAGACGTGCTTGCTTGTTTGTTTATTCATGTCCAGCCAACAGCTGTAGGCTCACACACAAATACAAACATGCACACACATGCATTTTGAGGGCAAATGTTAATTCAGTTGGCAATAGGGAGAAAGAGAAACATTTTTTAACTGTCTATAATTTGATTGGCAGATTCTTTCACAAATAAGCTAGTAACTAACTTTTTATGGAGAGCTGCGCTAGTTCCATTTATTCATCTCCCTGTTTCAATAACCATTCTCTTTACTAAACAACGACCCATCCAAAGATTTGAAATTGATTTATTTAAAGAGGACCCTTCGTTATTTTAGGCAGGGCTCATCTACCACTTCAGTATTTTTTTTTAGTGGTGAGGATGACAAAAGAGTATAGTGATGGCTTCTTTAATTCAGTATGAGTAACTGCTGTTAGCAGTTGCTGCTCAACAAGTAATTTGTCCAGGGTATCTTAGGGAGAAAATGCACGTGCTGTGTATTTGCCCACCCCACTTATTTTAATTGTTCTTTTCTGTACTATGAGCAAGTAGGTTGATGTATTGACCTTTTGTCACTAACGACATTTGGCCACATGAGGATATTCATTCAGCTATTCAGTAAAGACAAATCTCCAAGTCCCAGTCATGACTGTAAAGCAGTAAAGGAAATTTCAGATTATTTGGAAAGCACCGTTTGATAGGTCATTGAGCTTTTTCTTACACATCACAGAATGTACGTCACAGAAGTAGCATGGCAAGGAGGAGGAAGATGATGCTTGGAGACATAAATCCTGCCTTTGGGTTCTGATCCTTCTGAGTGCTATCTGGGGAAGATTCAGGAAAGCTACTGAGCAACTTTAGTCTCAGTTTCTTGACTGATGGTGAGGAATAAATGAGAGAACAACAACAGTTAGTATCTGTTGAGCAGGCCGGGTGTGGTGGCTCATGCCTATAATCCCAGCACTTTGGGAGGCCAAGGCGGGTGGATCACCTGAGGTCAGGAGGTTGAGACCAGCCTGGGCAACATGCTGCAACCCTGTCTCTACTAAAAGTACAAAAATTAGCCAGGCATGGTGGCACATGCCTGTAATCCCAGATACTCGAGAGGCTGAGGCAGGAGAATCACTTGAACCTGGGAGGTGGAGGTTACAGTGAGCCGAGATTTTGCCATTGTGCTCCAGCCTGGGTGACAGGAGTGAAACTCCATCTCAAAAACAAACAAACAAAAAATCTGTTGAGCACTTTCTCCTATATGTTTTAACTCACTGACTCCCTACTCAACCCTATGAGGTAGGTACTCTTATTATCCTCATTGTAAGGATGAGGAAACTGAGGCACAGAGAATGAGGTAACTTGCCACCAAGTGAAGGAACTGTGATTGGGATTCTGCATGTCCTGCTTTAGAGACAAGAACTTTGTCACTAAATTTTGAGTGACTGTACAATGTGTACTCCAAGGCATAAAGGAAATAGCAAATCTAGCATATGACAGGCTCTAGTTTGACTACTGAAACTAACAAAGCAGGCTCACCTTCAGACCTCCTTTTATCTTTCTCTTTGACTATATAACTGGCTATCTTTGATATATTTCTTTTGTACCAATTTATAAAATTGGGATTTTTTTTTCCAAAGCAAGTTCAGATCAGAGTGTGAACTCTGTTAACTCTTAATTTCCTGTTAGAGCTCTTGCAACTTAGGTGAAGTGGGCTCTCAACACTACCTCACCCTACTTTTGGTGCACAATTCTCAAATGTTCCCAGTGTCCATAACCAGTGGCCATGAACAGTAGATCTCCCTTGAGGCCTTTTTGCTCCCTCCTTCCAACTGAGCCACATTTTCTTGGAAACTTCTCTTCTGACTCATTCTTCCCAACTCTAAATACTTACCTACTTACTTACATATCAGGGCTACATACTTCGTTCCTAAGTTGGATACTCTAAAATTATGGTGGTGGAACTTTTGTGCCTCTTCTCCTGGGCCATTCATATGAATTTATGAGAAGCCTTTTGGAAATGGTAGTGGAACAAACAAGCTTTGGAGGCAGAGTTAGGTTCAGATGTTGTTTCTGCTACTTCTTAGCTCTGTGCCCTGAGGCAAATGACTTCTCTGACTCAACTTAATTATCTGTAAAATGGGGATAATAATACTGGCTTACACATACTGAGTATTTGTCAGGAAGCAGGCAGTGGACTAGGCACATAGATTATCTTGCTTGTTCATGACATCATCCTACGCTGTAGGTTGAATAAACTGTCTAGGTCAGGAACCTGAAGCTTTGAGAGGGTAAACAAATTAGCTAAGGTCTCACAGCCAGTAAATTTTGGAGCTGGAATTCAAACTTAGGTCTGCCCCATTGTGGAGCTTATGTTCTTATCTCTTACTAATTGCTTTCTTTATGATATATGCACTAGTAACTTCTTAAGATATTTGTAGAGTTTAAGTAATGTATATAATGTATCTAGCATACAGAAAAGCACATTTTTAAAAGAAATGTAGTTGCCTTTCTTCTGCCCCTTTTCCCAAAGGCCCTCCAATGATGGGAAAATTGTCCTTGGCAAGCAAGATAGGGGGACTATTTTTGTCTGGGTGATTGGGGCTGGAGAAGAGGAGAACCAGGAGCTTTTCTGCATCTCAAATCAAACCAGGCTGGCAGCTTTCAACTCTGTCTATACATAGGCCTGGCTGGCCTTGTTGGTTATGTCTTTATTTAGAATCTCATGTCCCTTTCTGAACTTTGTAACCTGAGAAAGAGTGAACAACTGAAGGAAGAATGAGAAAGATTAATGGATTAAAATACATTTGCAAAAAAAAAAAAAAAATCCCATAGGAACTGGGGATACTTAGCCTGGTAAAGAGGAGACTGAGGGATATAATTCTCAATATAATTTGATGATTATATTATTGATATTGACAACATGTTTTTCTCTAAAGGTGAGAGGTTAGACAGGTTGCCGTCCAAGTCCTCTCAAAATCTAAAATTTCATGTCTCTGAAAATGAAGAATGGAAGAGTTAGGATTAGAGTAGAAATTTCAGACCCATAAGTGCTTAAAAACAGTAAAAACCTGATATTAAGTCCTATGGATATGTTAGGCAAATAGGTCTTTCCTTCTTCCTGTGATTGCTCCTATTCTATTTAGGTGGGAGGCAGTAATTTATTTTGTGTGTCCCAAAACATAGCTCTTTGAACACAATTGATGTGAAAAGTTCTGTTTTTTTCTTCATATTGTCATAACTTTTCTTTTTAAAACTATGAATATGTATTTTGCATTCTGTAAGTAATGGTCGCACAATCAACATTTCTTACTAATTTACACCTTAGCATAAATAAGGTTAACTGCTCTATTGAGCTGAATAAGCATGAAAAGTATGTTTACTTCTCTTGGAATAGTCTTAGCTAGATGCTCCTGGTCAGTGAGCAGCTCTTCTATATGTGGTTCTTGAGGGACCAAGCCTCCCTCATTCGTGTGACTCCACCATCTAATGGAACTCCATTTTCCATAACATTCAGCTGGTAGAAGGGGGAAGAGAGGCTGGAGGAGGCCTCCCCTATTCTTAAAAGTGATTGATCTCACTTGGGCTCCCATTTCATTGTGACAGCTAGTTACATGACCACAGCTAACTGCAAGGTAGCCTGGGAAAAGTAGCCTACTTGCCTGACCAGGAGAAAAAGAAACAGAGTTTGATAAACAGGTAGCATTGTCTGCTACAGACATTTAGAACTGGCTTTATGAAAACAATTACCAGTGTTCACAGAACATTTGCCTGTTAACCATAGTAGTTATGCATGTATGAAAATTTCACAAACCCTGGGCCAGAGCATTTGTTATAAGATTTAACTTTTTAGCTGATTTAAGTATTATACCTTCCTGTCCATTGCTCTTCCTTTCTCTCTTCCTCTCCTCATCTTGCCTGTATCCTTGTGGCTTGGGGCCACTCAATACATACATACTCTTTACATACATTCTAGGCTAGGAGCCAGCAATCTGTGGGCCTTTTTGCATGACCCAGGAGCTAAGAATGGTTCCTACATTATTTTATACACTGTTGATAAGGGAATGTAAATTAGTACAATCTCTATGGAAAACAGTATGGCGATTTCTTGAAGAACAAAAAGTAGAACTACCATGCAAGCCAGCAATGCCACTACTGGGTGCCTACCCAAAGGAAATCACTGTATCAAAAAGATACCTGCATTGTATGTTTGACAGCATCATTTGAAATAGTAATGTCATAGAATCAACCTAAGTACCCATCAACGAATGATTGGATAAGGAAAATGTGTCTAATACACATACGCACACACACATACACACACACACACACATCATACACTCACAATGGAATACTGTTCAGCCATAAAAAAGAATGAAATCATGTCTTTTGCAACAACATGCATGGAGCTGGAAGCCATTATCTTTTAAGTGAAACAACTCAGACACAGAGTCAAATACCATGTTCTCATCTACAAATGGGAGCTAAATAACATGTACACACAGAGTGTTGAGTAACAGACACTGGAGACTTGGAAGGGTGGGAGGGGGGTGAGGGATTAGAAATTACTTAGTGGGTACAATGGACACTATTCAAGTGATAGTTAAACTAAAAGCCTAGACTTTACCTGTATGTAATATATCTATGTAACAAAACTGCACTTGTACTCTTTATTTTTTAAAAAGAATGGTTTCTCCATTTTAAAATGTTTGGAAAAAATTAAAAAAGAATTTTTGATGACATGTTAAAAATTATATGAAATTCAAATTTTTGCTTGCTTCTGCCTATATCTAAAAAGGTAAGCCGTTGCAACAGAGACTGTATGGCCCATAAAGCCCCAAATATTTACCATCTGGCCCTTTGCAGAAAAAGTTGCAGATGACTGGTCTAGGTCACAGGACAGTGGAGAGCCTCTACTGTGGGATAAAGGTATGATAAACAAGCTGTAAGTGTGCTGGACAGGGACAAGAAAAGGCAAGTGGAGACTATGTTCCTAATCCCTGATAATAGTTTTGAGAAAGAGAAGAGGGGATGGTGATCAAAGTTAGGAGAAGCGACTTGTATTATGTTCAATCTGGGAAAGGAAATAAGATCAAGACAGGGTGAGAATAAAGGGGCCTACCACGAAGAATTGAGAGATGAGACCCACAATCTGAAGCCCACTCCTAGTATTTCATTTTTGCTTCTTTAACCCCTTTAAACTTTACATTCATGTGCATGCTGAATCTCCCTAGGCCGCATTGTTTTGCTTTTTTAATCTCCTACAATAGCTAGAACAATGTTTTTTACTCAATGGGTACCGAGACAGTATTAATTGATTGAGTGAATGAATGAATGGAATCTGGGCTGCAGGTCATTTGTGACATCTCTGTGAAAATTTGGAGAAATTAACTTATTTGGGCTTATGCAGCCTCTCAGACACATGTCTTAGCAAGAAGAAAGTGCTGTAGATTTCACTGTCCTCTTCCCATCTAGTCTGGCACCGTTGTGCAGGGAAGAACCTGCACTGAGGATGCAGTATCCCTGGATGGAGTAATAAGAGCATTTTTGTTGGGAAGGACCTTGAGCACACATACAGCTTAGCAAGTATGATGATTAGCATTGTGTGTCAACTTGAATGGGCTAAGGGATGCTCAGATAGCTAGTAAAACATTATTTCTGGATATGTCTGAGAGGGTGTTTCCAGAAGAGACTAACATTTGAATCTGTAGACTGAATAAATTTCACCCTCACCAATGCGAGTGGGCAACATTCAATCTGTTGAGAGCCTGAATAGAACAAAAAGGCAGAGGAAGGGAAAATTAGTTTTCTCTTCCTGAGCTGGAATATCCATCTTCTCCTACCCTTGAACATCAGCATACCTTATTCTCAGATCTTCAGGTTTGGACTGGAACTCCACCACCAGCTTTCCTGGTGATGGCAGGTCATGAGACTTCTCAGCCTCCATAATTGTGAGCTAATGCTTTATAATAAATACCTCCCTATATAGCTTTACATGTCCTATTGGTTCCATTTTTCTGGAGAACTCTAATACAGCCAGATTCTTGTTTTACACCCACGGTCAGCTCTCCAGTCTCCTAAATTTGCTCAAAGTAGTACAATGCAAAGGAATTGTCAGGCTGTCTGTCTCTAGCATGTAAGTTGCTTAGTGGTAGTATGCCTACTCAAATACTCAGACACTGATCAATTTTCAGCTTAAAGGATGAGCAAAAGCTAGTTCAGGGGAAAAGGTTATATACCATAATAACACTTCATGCCAGATATTGGAGAAGTGCAGAAATTGGAGCCTATATAAATACCTTGGTGCTGTTCCATTTGGATCTATGCCACAAAAAATAACCTAGAGTAGTTCTGAAGAAGTGTCGATAAATCATCTATTTAGCTTGACACTGCAATGTACCAGTTTATTTCTTTTATAAGCTTAAGTGCTCTTCAAAGCCAGACAACATTTAAAGCTCTAATTTGAAACTTACCCCCACATAGGACTAAAGGATGACCAAAACTACTTTAGGAGGAAGATTAGGGAAGGGGGCTCAAATTCTGCTTGACTAAAGTAACTGACATTTCAATGGTTCTAACATGGTATCCCTAGCCCTAAAAGGATTTTGAATTAAGAGACTCATGCAATTGCTTCCAATATACTTATGCCATATATGTCCTTGCTGTTTGATTCATTCCACTGTCTTTTATTTTCTCTCATAATTCTTTCCTTCTTTATAAACTTGTTTTTGCCTTTGTTTTCATCCCTGTTATTCTAACTAGCTACTTAGTAATATCTGGATGCACTACTAAGCCATGTGAAGCTGACCTCACCTTCACTCCATCATAGCATTATGGAGGGGTGGGCATTCTGTGATGTGGAATAAATTTGAAATATATTGGCTTAAACAAAAGGTTTTTCACCAAATGCCTTCAGTATACTCATGATTGCTGTAATTCCCTAAGGTATGGATACATATTAGTGTACAGTGCCAAACAAACTTTGGATACTTTTTTTTTTTTTACTTCAGAACCTCTTTTGGTAGAAAGATAATACCCTGAACTGCTCATGTCATGATACTTTGCTCAGTGTGATAGGTCCATTTTCAGACCCTGGTCAGTGGGTCTGCCCTACAACATGTCAAAGATAAAACAAACTCCAATGCAAAATTAATGAAGGCTATTTACTTATAAACGTGCCTCCAGAACTCACGTGTGGTCATTTTCCTTTCACCGGGTATACGAAGGTCTTAGAAAGGAGGGTACATTTTATAGAGTAAAAAGAGGAAATACTGAGACAGCCTCTGGTTGGCAAGCATTCAAGTAGGGTGGGATTTGGGAAGTGGAGGAGATGTTCTAATTTGTCTTCAGGTGTATTTGGCCCTCATTAGCTGACTACAAGGGGGCAAGGGAGCAGTGTGGGGACATTTCAAAAGAGGAAGAAAAAGTAGATTGATGGGACGCTTTGCGATCAAACTGTCATAATATTCCTTACAGAAGGCAGCTGCACAGCTGGCAGCTTCTCAAATGTAACAATGGATCAGAATGTTTGACACTGGGTCAAAGCAAAAGGATACAGTTCAAGATGCCAGGCACTGTACTAAGTCCTATAGGTTAACTTTCCATATGCTATTTTTCTTTATTTAAGTATACCAACTGTGAGAGAGGCATTACCATTTCCATCTTACACATGAAGAGCTATTAAATAACTGTCCACGTTTATGGCAGGGAAGTCATGGAATTCAGTCTCTAGTCTGGCTGGCTCAAAACTTCTTCCAAATACACCAACCTTTTTCTCCTGCTGAAGCCTTCTAAATTCAGAACCTATGAGGAGTTGACATTATTAGACCTTTCACTAGTCACAAAAACAGTAAACGCCTCCTGGCTAACACGGTGAAACCCCGTCTCTACTAAAAATACAAAAAATTAGCCGGGCGTGGTGGCGGGCCCCTGTAGTCCCAGCTACCTGGGACGTGAAGCAGGAGAATGGCGTGAACTCGGGAGGCGGAGCTTGCAGTGAGCAGAGATGGCACCGCTGCACTCCAGCCTCGGCGAAAGAGTGAGACTCCATCTCAAAAACACAAACACAAAAACAAAACAACAAAAAACCCCAGTAAATTCCAAGAGAAGGTCAACAGTAAACTCCAAGAGAAGGCCAATTTATGATGCAATATTGTTGAATTAAGAATGACTTGTAACAAATGGGGTGTTAATCTGGTTTTGCCACACTGAAGTCCCTTTTTGAAAAGATATGTGTGGTTTTTTTTTTGTTTGTTCTAATGATATTTGCTAGTATAGTATTTGATCTCAATTTTTTTTAGGCCTTTGAATATTCTCAATATATACTTCAGTGATGGATTAAGATGGAGCTTAGAATAAAGATTTTTTTTTTTTTTAAAGTTCTATTGTTCTTTGCTTGGCTTTCAAAGTTCTTAATAATTGAATTTAACCCAACATTCCCAAACTTACTTTTCATCTTCTCCTCTCTTCCACAGCTCATATCCTCTTCTTTAAAAAGTCAACTCCCTTTACTTGATAGAAAATCTGTTCTCATTTTTATTCTTCCTAGACCTTTCTGTCTTCTCTTTCTTTCTGTCTAATCAAACCTTCCGCATTATTCAAAACTCAGCTCAAGGCTTTATGAAGGCTATGCAGAGTAGTGGGCAGAACAGAGAAAACTCGTCCTTTTTAAAAAAGTAGATTTTTCCTATTTTTTCCAATTATGAAAAATCTCATTTGTAGATAAAAGTAGAGTGAATAACAATGAGTGATCTCAACAATGGTCACCCAGCTTTAGCATTATAAGTATTTTTCAGACATTGATTCATCTATTTGTCTTTACTACCACTCTTCCCCTTGCTCTTCCACTGAAGCATTTACAAGAAAACTGAGACATCAAGTTATTTCACCTCTGTATTCTTAAAACAGAATTTTGCATTGAAATTCTGACTTTGTCATTTATCATAATAGCTGTGTGACTGTGGGGAAGTTTTCAGAAATCTTTCTGAATCTCTATTTCCTCTTCTGTAAAATGGTAATGATCATGATGATAATGTTAATAATACAAACAGACATACAGTCATTCCTTGTACTGTTGCTATGAGGCATAAATGAGATAATATAAATATATATATATATATATATATATATAAGATTTCCAGCACATAGTAAGAGCTCAAACAAGTTTTAGTTTTCTTACCCACTCATGGTATTTGCTCAAGACATATTAGTTAGTTCCTCTAAAAATCAGTTACTTCAGTTCTCATTGTCCTGCTCATTTAAATTCTAACAATTAAAAAATATATTCTGTATCATTCTAAATGTTTATAAAGCATAAGGGAAGAGAGGGAAATAACCTAGTATGAGCCAAGACAAAAATATGAATTAAAAAAGTGGTTAGATTAATGCAAAGAAATGTGCAATATGCTATTGACCCAGTGTAATTGTTATAGGCAGATGGAAATGTGGATATTTAAATGCACAAATATATAGTTACATATACTTGTAAACTGGTTGTTAGGTTTGCATCAATACTTCGACTATAAGTTCAAGCAGGAGAGTCCTTCATTTTCTTTTTGATCCTGTTTAATGCTTAGAACAGAACTAAGTAGTAGGTTTTCAATGAAGACAATTTTTCAGAGAGATTGTTGAAAAATGATTGTTTTTTAATTTTAATTTTAATTTTTTTATTATACTTTAAGTTCTAGGGTACATGTGCACAACATGCAGGTTTGTTACATATGTATACATGTGCCATGTTGGTGTGCTGCACCCATTAGCTCGTCATTTACATTAGGTATATCTCCTAATGCTATCCCTCCCCTAGCACCCCACCCCACAACAGGCCCCGGTGTGTGATATTTGCCTTCCTGTGTCCAAGTGTTCTAATTATTCAATTCCCACCTATGAGTGAGAATATGTGGTGTTTGGTTTTCTGTCCTTGCGATAGTTTGCTGAGAATGATGGTTTCCAGCTTCATCCATGTCCCTACAAAGGACATGAACTCATCATTTTTTATGGTTGCATAGTATTCCATGGTGTATATGTGCCACATTTTCTTAATCCAGTCTATCATTGATGAACATTTGGGTTGGTTCCAAGTCTTTGCTATTGTGAATAGTGCCGCAATAAACATACATGTGCATGTGTCTTTATAGCAGCATGATTTATAATCCTTTGGGTATATACCCAGTAATGAGATGGCTGGGTCAAATGGTATTTCTAGTTCTAGATCCTTGAGGAGTTGCCACACTGTCTTCCACAATGGTTGAACTAGTTTACAGTCCCACCAACACTGTAAAAGTGTTCCTATTTCTCCACATCCTCTCCAGCACCTGTTGTTTCCTGACTTTTGAATGATGGCCATTCTAACTGGTGTGAGATGGTATCTCATTGTGGTTTTGATTTGCATTTCTCTGATGGCCAGTGATGATGAGTATTTTTTCATGTATCTGTTAGCTGCATAAATGTCTTCTTTTGAGAAGTGTCTGTTCATATCCTTTGCCCACTTTTTGATGGGTTGTTTTTTTCCTTGTAAATTTGAGTTCTTTGTAGATTCTGGATATTAGCCCTTTGTCAGATGAGTAGATTGCAAAAACTTTCTCCCATTCTGTAGGTTGCCTGTTCACTCTGATGGTAGTTTCTTTTGCTGTGCAGAAGTTCTTTAGTTTAATTAGATCCCATTTGTCAATTTTGGCTTTTGTTGCCATTGCTTTTGGTGTTTTAGACATGAGGTCCTTGCCCACGCCTATGTCCTGAATGGTATTGCCTAGGTTTTCTTCTAGGGTTTTTATGGTTTTAGGTCTAACATGTAAGTCTTTAATCCATCTTGAATTAATTTTTGTATAAGGTGTAAGGAAGGGATCCAGTTTCAGCTTTCTACATATGGCTAGCCAGTTTTCCCAGCACCATTTATTAAATAGGGAATCCTTTCCCCATTTCTTGTTTTTGTCAGGTTTGTCAAAGATCAGATGGTTATAGAGGTGTCATATTATTTCTGAGGGCTCTGTTCTGTTTCATTGATCTATATCTCTGTTGTGGTACCAGTACCATGCTGTTTTGGTTACTGTAGCTTTGTAGTATAGTTTGAAGTCAGGTAGCATGATGCCTCCAGCTTTGTTCTTTTGGCTTAGGATTGTCTTGGCAATACGGGCTCTTTTTTGGTTCCATATGAACTTTAAAATAGTTTTTTCCAATTCTGTGAAGAAAGTCATTGGTTGCTTGATGGGGATGGCATTGAATCTATAAATTACCTGAAAAATGATTGTTTTAAGGTGTCATGTTTGATTTCTCCCTGATTTCAGCGACTGAACTGATTATAATTTTACTGAAGTATATTGGAATGTTCAGTATATTGGAACGTAAACTATTTAGGACCCCAACCTCTAAATTTACAATTGTAGAAACTAAGGCTCACACTGGAGTAGAAAGTTTTACTTCTTTCCAAGCTTTGTCTTTTAATTCTTTTCCTTGCCTCATTATACTTGCCAGCACACCAAGTACAATGTCGAATGGAAGCAGTTGGAGGAGACTTTTTTGCCTTTTTCTCAATCTTAGTAAAACATTTTTAAATATTGTATCATTAGTTATACTAGCTGTAGATTTTTCTAAATGCTCTGTTCAGGTTGAGAAAGTTGTTTTCTATTTCTGGTTTTCTGAGAGTTTTTAAAAAAATCTCGAATAGCTGTTGAATTCTGTCGAATGCTTTTTGTATATCTATTGAGTGTTCATATACTTTTGCCTCTTTGGTTTATTAATATCATGCATCGTATCAGTTGGTTTTTTTAGTGTTAAACTAACCTTGCATTCCCAGGACAAACTCCACTTGGGAATGATGTGTTGTCCTTTTCATATATTGTTGTGTTTGGTGTCCTAATACTTTGTTAAAGAATTTTGTGTATATCCCCTTGGTCTTTAGTATTTTCTTCTTATAATGTATTAGTTAGGTTTTAGTATCAGGGTAATATTATGGGCAATAAAATGAGTTAGGAGGAAGTGTTCTAAACAACTTTATTATCTGAAAGAGTTTGTGTAAGATTGGTATTTTTTCCTCAAATGTTTGATACAATTCACTGGCTAAACAGTCATCACTTGAAATTTCCTTTGTGGGATTAAAAAAATTACTCATTCAGTTTTCTTACTAGAGATGTCTTTTCATATATATGAATACATAAATATGTAATTTCCCCCTATTTGTTCTTGGATCTGGAGTATTGTAATTCTTACAAAAAATTTACATTTTATCTAAGTTGTAAAATTTATTGGCATAAAGTTGTTTTCTTGTGTTCATAAAACTTATAAGTGGCAAAGAGTAAAGAAACCCAAGTCTTCTGATCTCGTTTCCAGTGCTTTATGTACTGTGCTACCACATGATACAAATCATGACTTTCCTAATTTGGCAAATATTTGTTTTCCGGCTATGTACCAAAATTTTTGCTATGCTATGGAAATGCAGATTATTAAAATGATATCTTTGGCTTCAAAAATCCCATAGTCTTGAAAAGGAGATAAAGTTATAGATAGATTCTGTGTTTTTTTGCAAAGTGATAAGGGCTACCATAAATTTAATATTACAGATGAAGTGATTAATTACCTCTGGAAGTAGACAAATCAGAGAAGGGTTTGTAGAGAGGATGATATTTACACTTAGCCATTTTTGTGGGAATATCCTAGGCAAACAAATAATTCAAGGTATTGAAGAATGAATGTATAAAGGAGCCAAGATGTGAAAAAGCAGGTTGTGCTTAAGGAAGAACGACAAATTCGTGTCAGTGGAGGTGAGTTCGTTAGAGTTTCACATGTGGATGGGGTCAGATTTTGAAAGATCTGGCCTTTCAGACGGAGTCTAGGATTTTTCCCACTAGCACTAATGGTTTAGGTCTCTAGAATCTATATTTGTGTGTCTTTTCCACTTTATGACTCCTGTCAACACAATAATGACAGAAGAAATCACTAAATATAAATGTTAAGATTCTCATCTATTTCTAGGCTGGCAGTTTACTCACCATAAGCCACTTGCTTAGAGGGTTAATCCTTAGGCTGATTATTTATCATGAAGCATTACCACCTCTCATTAAAAGGAACCTAGATTTGCTTTAAAAACAAATGTCACTCTAATCTAGAGAATGGGTAGGCATGAGCTGGAAAAATTGTGTTGTTATAATGATTCACTGCCAGAAATTTTCCTCTTTTCTGGGACAGTGAGCCAAATTTACTACTCTGTTCTGGAGCAGAAAGAATTTATAGTCAAAATAAAATAACAACAAAAACCCTTTAGGGTTCAAAATAAATAATTTTAAAAGTTTGGAAAGGAGACTCTTCATGATCTTATTTTTTTTGGTTTGTTTTGTTTGCTTTTTATTTTTAAAACAAGTTTGATAGTTGGCTTAAGTTTGGCCTGCTGACCAAAATAATGCAAGTTAAACCCTTATTATTTTGGTTTACTTGTTGCTGAGAGGTTCTCTAATAGCACCGGTTGGTTAAAAAGAGGATCACAATGACCTGTGGTGCTGGATTGCAAAAAAATATGCAACCTTCTCAGAAAACTGACAAGCCACATATTTGTTAACCTGTCTGAACTGGTGAAGAAACACTGACACACTGTTTTCCTAATGCTAAATTAAATCGATGGGCTTATATCATGAACTATAGTGAAATCAGCTCTTATGGCCAGTAGCAAAAACATAACATACTGTTAAATCTTTGAGGCAGTTGAGAAGCAATAGAAATCTGTTATTATACGGTTCTGTAAAGTACCCCAAACAGCACCACTGATTAAATTTGTTATCAAAATGTGACCTAGTTCAGGTACCTACAGGGTAGTTATGAGATCTCCTTCACTTTATTCTTTCAGATTAATCAAAATGTGCCAGTAATTTAGGTCTCTAAATACAGGAAAAATCAGGAAATTAAACATTAGCACATTATAGAAACGTGGTTTGGACAAATGAGCTCACTTCAGATATTTATTTAGCAGAGGATCAAGGTACAACTCTACTTCTTTTAGAGATATAATCTTGGAAAAGTCTCTTGACTACTCATCACTCATTTCTAATTTGTACTTTCACACTCTTAAGAATAAAGATATTGTAAATTGTATAAGATAGCCTGTACAACGTTCAACACAATTTTTTTATATGTTTATTAATGTTTGTTAATCTCTGAATGGCCAGACTGGTGACCTATAAGTTGAACATAAAGGTTTTTTTTTCTTGTCCAGTCTGAAGACAAATTCAGCTCTTTCTTATAAAGTCTTACTTCCTCAGATGTGCAGCTTTTATAGTTTCCTGGTCCTTTCTTCCACAGAATTTATTGAAAACTGAATTAGAACAATAATGATTACCAACAGTTGTGAGAGCTTGTCTCTTTGGATCCTCATTCAACCCTTTAAGGGATAATTATATTTCCCAGTTTATAACGTGGACACTGAGGTTAAAAGTGGTAATAACTTGTGTAAGATCGTTTAATTAGTACCATAGTCCAAGCACTCATATTTTCTATTACAGTATGTTTGCTGTATGCATATATTCCAATATAAAATTTAGGTAACCATGAAATTCATCATCCAAGTTGTGACATTTTAGAGAGTGAAAGGAGGTGACATAATTATGCCAGAACCATAGACATAAACTGACTGTCTTGGGAAAATAGGAACATATTGGTGAAATCCCTCTTGATAAAATCCAAGTTTTATGCGACTGGATGATCTATATGAAGTCTCTCAATTAGTCTCATTTTTCAGACCTCCTTTGACAGATAAAAGTATTATTTAAAAACTGAACTTTAAAATTTTCCAGAAAGGGAATATAAATTTAAAAATACTTTTTGACACAAGGCAAAAGAACACAAGATAATTTTTGATTTTCTAATTGCATTCTTTCTCCTTGTATAGGAGATAACTTGTCCTTTACTCCTCAGATGAATTCCCTGAGATACAATTTGGGTCAATTCTGAAAATGCCCACCAAAGGAAAGAGCCATTACATGTTAACAAGATGACTAAGAAACATATTGAAATATTTCATAAAAGTTTACTAAACAGGATTTTCAAGGCAGCCTGGGATTATTTAACAAATGCACAAGGTTCTGGAGAACATAAAGTGATTTTTAAAGATTAAATGCTGACTGCATCTGTTGTCTTCTGTTTTCTATCTATATTCATTGATAACAGGCCAAACAAATATGCAAAATCTATCCAATCACAAGGGAATTTATAGGCCTAATGAAGGATTTCTTTAGAATTACTTTCAATGAGAGGGGAGCAGTAATGAGCTGAAAAGGTATTTCAGATGCTCGTGGGTGTTTCTAAAGAGTTTTTCTTTTCTCTGCTCCCTTCTCTCCACTCTACCCTTTTCCTTTCTTCCTTTTCCTTTCCCCTTTCCCTTTTTCCTTTTTCCTTTCCTTTCCTTCTTTTCTTTCTCTCTTTCTCTTTCTCTCTCTGTCCTTCTCTTTTTCTCTTTCTCTCTTCTCTCTCTCTCCCTCCCTCTTTCTCTCTTTCTCTGTCTTTCTCTCTCTTACTCCTTTTTTCTTTCTTTTTCTCTTTCTCTTTCTCTCCTCCTCTCCTCTCCTTCTCTCCCCCCGCCCTCCTTTCTTCCTTTCTGTCTTTTTTGATTTTTTTCCTCTTTTCCTCCTAAAGCCTAGCACTGGACTTTGGACTTACGAGGATTCCAAGTATACAGTAGTACCCCCTTATCAGTAGGGGATATGTTCCAAGACCCCCAGCAGATGTCTGAAATTGTACATAATACCTAACTATATACTATGTGTTTTTCCTACATAGACATACTTATGATGAGGTTTAATTTACACATTAGGCACAGTAAGAGATTCAAAACAATAATAATAAATATAATTATAACAATACACTTTAATAAAGGCTATATGAATATGGTGTCTCTGAAAATACTGCACTGTACTCACCTATTTTTGGACTGCAGTTGAATACAGGTAGCTGAAATTGTGGATAAGGGGGACTACTGTGCTTGCTAATGGATTATTTGTTTTTGAAAAAAGTGAGCAAGTAGTTGGCCAATCCTCCAAAAAGCACCTTCTAGACCTCAAGTTTTCATCATCCTCCACAGCAAAAGGAATGGAACAACATTGTGCAGCACTTCTTAAATGGATGTCAAAGAGCCAATTAGTGCTATCTGACAATTACCTTTGCACCTCATCAAGGAAGATCCTAGGCAAATACAATCTCTCATTATGTCTTGGCAGTTGGACAATTTCTAGTCTTCCTAAAAACAAAATGTAAATCACCTCAGTAAAACTTATCCAAGACATTCTAGACTTAAGCAGGGCTTGGTGAGGGGGCAGGCAAGAGAGTCTATTTTTAAATTTTAAAGAGAAGAAAAAATGGTGGATAAGTAACTGAGAAAGCTTCACGTTATACTTCATGAATTTCCTTCCTCCTTCCGTGAGTCAATTTAACAGTGAATGAAAGGGATCAAACAGCTAATACTTCTAACATGGCATCTCCTGTATTTTTGTTTTGTAATCCTGGCTCCAGCAGTTGCTACTTGTGTAACCTTGGGTGATTACTTAAACCATGTGTAAAATGAGAGTAAGAAGAGTCCTCCTCTCAGAGCGTTATTACTGGGATTGAACATGGTGACACAACTAAGGTCCCTGGAACAGTGACTGACACACAGTAAATATTCAAAATTATCTTATTATTCAATTTATTATGCAAATTTTTTTGATGGTGTCTGTGCTGTTTCTGTTCTTGTCTCATACCCGGGGTGACTGTGTTGCTTCCTGGGTAATGTTCTTTTGGAGATTGTACCAAGGAATTCCAAACTCCAAAGTCTTACTGCACGTGCTCAGCAGTGCTCAAAAGGCCTTTAAGAGGGAACAAAACCTCTCACTCCTCAAATGCTTAAGAGGCAACCCTGGCTTGAGTCCAAAAAAGATTTTTTAAAAAAGTAATTTTTGACACTGATAAGGCCAGAGTTTCAGGTATTCCCTGGGAGAGAGCAAAGGCAAAAGGAAAAAAAAAGCCCCATCCCACTGTACCAAAACAAATCTGAACCTCCTCAAAATTTCACCGACATTCATTCACCCAAAGCTTTGAATAAAAAGCGAGAAAGTAACACAGCCCACAGGGCATTGTTCGGGACAAGGAAGATTCATTCCCAGGGCTGCAGATTTCCTAACACCTGGGGATATGTTAGTGCACATGAATAAATATTCCATTGTTTTGAGGATCTCTTTGTAAGTATCTTGCTTCAGGAACGACGGGTGACGTCAATCAGGAAAAAATCCCCAGTGAATCCTAGGACTTATTGCCCCAATTAAGCAAGAAGACACGTTAGAGCATGAAAGATTGGGTAATAATTCATACCTGTTGTGTTTCGATGTTAACTGTGAGCCTAAATGTAGACTCTAACCTCTCATAAGCATAATTTTTTTCTACACAATAGCTCAAGGCCTTGAATATTTAAGAAAATTACATATAAGGAAATGTTAAAAAAAAATCTCTCTGAAAAAAAGTACATGGCTCATGAAAAATAAATCTGGGTAAATTAAGTTATGAAAGATGTATTTCAGTTAGAACAGGAGCTTTGAAGTGCATTTCCTGTGCAAAAACAAAAACTCGCCTTCCTAGATGATAAATTGCCAACACAATAGTCTTTCGAGTATCACAGGAGCTTGCAGTTTATCTGGGCTTCCAGGTCGCCCTGGGTTTAAGCCTGACTTACTGTCACCCTCCCTTCAAGGGTACTGGGACTTCTGGTGCGAGGCAGCATTTAAAGCCCTGGAAGAATGTGTTTCTTTTTGTGAGGAAGTATCTTGCTTTTTCTGACAGCTGCATCTGGCTGCCTGTTGAACCTAGTTTTCTTCTAAGAAATGATTTTTGGAATAAGGACCCGGAAGGCCTTACTTGGCTGACCAGGAAGTAGAATTATACAATAGCCGTGAATGTGGAATTTGGAACCAAACATCCTGGGTTCAATCCCAGTTTTGCCAGTTCCCTAGTAGGGTGAGCTTGGGCAAGTTACTTCATCCTTTCAACTTCAGCTGCCTCAATTGTAAAGGGGGTAAGACCACCTAAGAGAGTTCCAGTGAGGGTTAACATGGAAAAACGGAAATAAAGAAGCACTTAGTATATCACTGGGCATAAAATGAGCCCTGGAGGAGAGTTAACTATTATGGTTAACTCAAAACATCTTAGGATATAAGATATTGGTAGGGGTTCTTTTGATCAACAGTTTAACTGAACTACAATCAGAATAGATTTACTTATATGTAAACAAACAAAAATTATGAGGGCCTTCTATAGACAAGAAGTAAAGCACTCTCAAGCTTTTGCAGGGGCTATTGCCCTCAAGTAGCATGACTCGAGTTTTGTTGATTAGACATGCATCTGCGTAACAATACCAAGTAGAAAGTGGCAAGCTATAAGAGAATGTAGATAAAGTGCTACTGGACTTCAGAAGAAGGAGGGATTATAATCTAGTTGAGAGAAGTCAGAGAAGACTTTGCAGATGAAGGTCCCGTGGTGAACATCTCTTTATTCTTAATATATTGACAACAGGGTTCATATAATTATATTGACTTAAAAATTTCAGACTGGAAAGATTGACCTTCTATAGTGTAAAGATTTGGACATGTCTGAAAGAGTTCAAGCTCAATGTATATTCTCTGATTACAGTAACCTCAGGCCATAAAAATCAGTATCCCTTTAAAATGAGAATCAGGTTTGGCTTTTCCCCAGAGGACAGTTGGCAGTTTGCCCAGTGGTCTGTGCAGTAACATACTTATACAAACTTCCCTACTTTGAAAAGAAAGGGAGGGAAGCAGGGGAAGAAAAGAGAGGGAAGTAGTGCTGATCTTTTGTCTGTAAAAACACTGCATGATGGCCAGGTGTGAAGAAAACTTGCTCAGGCTCTCAGGCAAAGTTGTCTTGCTCTTGGTGGAAACAATGGAAACTTTTGTCGGTCATCTTGTCCTCTCCTGTTCTAACTCTCCTGCTATCTTCTTTCATGTTATTTGCCATTCTATTCACTCCTTTGTTCATTCATTCATCAAATATTAAGTTTCCAGTCTTAGAACTTAAATGGTGCTGTAGAGGTAAGAAGATGAATACAGCAAGGTTCCTTGTTCCAATCACCCTTATAAGAAAGGCCAGCAATACTCAGGAAGAGTTATAACCCAGGATACAGGGAGTGGGGTCTTGCTGAAATGCTGGAGAGGCTGGCTTTTCTATATTTCTTATATTTTGCTGTGTATTTTCCAGTTGACCACCTCTTTGATTTTGTATGCTGCTACTTCATGCTTCCAGCTCTTTTTTGTAAGTAAGCAGCTGAGCCTACATCTAAAAGCATTTTTAAATTTGAGTGTGTATATATATATACACACATATATATATATACACATATATATATACACATATATATATAAAGATTCCTCTCTTATTATAATAAGTTGAGTTGAGTTATAGGCATGAAAGGGGAATTATGACAGAGTTTGGAAAAATTGATTGGGAACATATTATGAAATAATAACACGGAAGTAAATTTCGGTTGTGTTGTAGAAAGGAAGAACAAATTCATTTTTCTCCCCTCTTCTCTACTCCTAGAAGCATCTAATCATGACTAATTTTATGGAGGGGCCGCTATTTGAGAGGATTTTAAGAGTAAGAGAAAGGCTCTAGTCCAAAAATGTTTCCCTCTTTGATTCCAGAAATCTTCAGATAAGTGATTTAATTCTTTGTCTCAATTACTGCCCTCTTTGGTCCTATTATTTTTTTTCAAATGCAGGATTATATGGGAAATCATCAACTCTTGAGAAACCTGTCTCTTAAAATCACTTTCCTGTAGAATTGAGAAAGATGGGCAAATCAGAGTTTTGTTTTTTTGTAAATATCATCTAACTCCATTCATTAGACTCTGTATAACTGTGAAAGTACAGACTGTTGCATTCATTTTACTTCTTTTTGTGGAACTCCGGACCATATCTGTGATGAAAAGTAAATAGAAAAAGAAACATTTAACTAACAAATACGAAGCCTAAACATGTTCACTGAAAATATCTACACAATTGAGATACCGTTTATTTTCTGGCCCCTGATTATCAGGAGAACTGCCTTATTTGTTCCTTTCACTGTACATGTGAGGAGATGGCATTGAATTATAACAAAGATTGTTATGGTCTTCAAACCACTAATAGAGAGCTTATCCAGTTTTGCAAGTTGGATCAGTTGACACGAGGCAGAAAGCTAGAATACATTTGCATTCATTGGTTCAGTGGAGTTTCTTGCTGAAGTATGTTGTGCCACATTATCTCGTCACTGCTTTATAACTGACATATGCCCAATTGCCTTATATACTTTAGAAGCAACTGTCATTTTATCTTGAAGAACAATTAAGTCTTCTGAAGGCTAAATGTTTCCAAGGAAGATTAAAAAAAAGCCAGACTACAGTTTAATTTATTGAAAGTTATTTATAATTTAGTACTTACTGTCCTGAAAATGCCTGTCCCCTTGGAAATATGATTCAGATGCCCTGAACTGAAGAAACATTTTCCTTTTTCCTGTGTAAAATTTGAAACAAAAGACAACTGAAAAACACTTCATTAAAACAGTTCCTTTGTCCTTTTGACAATGAAAATTGAAAAGAGACATGCCAGTTTGGCTATGTGGGTGGTCCTCTTTCTATGCTAACCTTAACATGACCTCACAGAAATCACTAAAAGTTATTTGATGGTTCTAGAGATTTTAAAAATACGTGTTGAAAGGCAATGGTTCCATGAACTCAGGGATTTCAGAAATGCCATGTTTTACGAATGAGTTTCCAAAGGCTGAAAGATCTGCCCAGCGACTTCTGCTCTGCCCAGCGACTTCTGCTCTGCCCAGACCTTAGTGTACTTAGGACATAGCCTGTTTTCACACCTGGACACACTTTTCTCTAGTCATGTCATGCTCCTTGGTTATTTACATTCACTTTTTCAAGGTCTTCTATAGGCTAATTTTGTCATCAACTGCATGTAATTGGTCTAAGTCAATCATATATGTATGATATGATTAAATGAACTTAAAGTATGTTCCCCATGGGAATATCGCTAACATTTATTTTTTGGTTCAGTAATTCTAGAACATTTCTAATCTTATAATGTCCTCAACTTCTTCAGAGTGCAGCAAAAAAGATTTATCTGATGAAAAAATGAAGATTAGATACATGTTTTTGGTTCCTTTTAAGTTTCTTAGTCTTTTAGAGTTAGTTTTTAATATCTGAGGATTGTCTGAGAAAAGTCAGTCCAGTTACTGAAAAACCTGTTTTTTGATTAATCTATTTTGCCAGTCAGACAATTCAGTCTAATAGTTTTGAGAAATGAAAAATGAACCACGTACTTTTGCCTTTGGTTAATATTTCTCTGTTAAATGAAATCTGATATTTTACCTCTAACTCTATTACAATGATGCTGTCCAAAGCTATCATGCGGTAAAAGCCATCCTCTTTTTGTGCTATTATAAAGTATCTTTGTCTAGTTTGGTTGTAGAAAAACCAAAAATAATAAACAAAAGCGCTCTTGTTTTAGCGATACAGCCCTGGTAAGTAGCATGTAGGAAACCTTCAGGGATGTTGTCAGAAAGTCTTAGGAAATGTACCTTTCTTCTCTAAAATATCCCAAGATTAGAAAAAAAAAATGGCTTCTACACAGCCTTCCTGTAAAATGGAGTCACTGCAATATGTATTTTTTAGCACATTGTATAACTTTTGTTATTCATCTCGATATGAATCATGCTTTTAGAATGTTTGGCAGGTCTTTGAATTTAAGTTCCCAAATGAGTATTCAACATAGATTAATTAAGACTGTTATTTCATGGAATATAAATACAACTGCTTATTAAAACATATTTATTGAAGATAAACAATTATGTAATAGAAACCAGCTACAGAATATAATATCACTAATGAAAAAGGCAATTGATTACAAATGACATAATTACTGAAGGTTAAGAGCTATGCAATTGATATTACTTGTTATTTCTTACGTAGGCTTTAATAAGCATTTTGATCATTATTTAATGTGCAATTTATTACATCCAGACAAAGAGTTACTTTCCAACTTGGTACACATTGCCTTAACAGTGCTTAGGGGAGTTGAGAAGCTTCTAGCTTTACCCTTCGGATTGAGGAAAGACATTGACAAAGAATGTTAATTAACTGTTACTGATTGTATTTT
Source organism: Hylobates moloch (assembly GCF_009828535.3). Taxonomy (NCBI): domain Eukaryota; kingdom Metazoa; phylum Chordata; class Mammalia; order Primates; family Hylobatidae; genus Hylobates; species Hylobates moloch. The sequence goes on from NW_026652294.1 coordinate 64,697,885, forward strand.
ATTTTAGAAAATGGAAAGAAAAAACCAAGGTCTTTGATTGGCACTTTCTGCCAACTTTGTGACAAATGAGGATCCTTACATACTGAACAGTGGCCACTCAGTTTCCACAGAGAGAACTGAAGACTACCATTTGAATTTTTGTGACTTGCTCTTTCCTAAGGAATTCTCTAAGAAATAATTTCATCACCATTGTCACCCCAAGGGGGTTTAACGGGAATTAGTAGCTTTGTTTTGATTCTGGCATTAAAATGGATATTTTCCCCCAACTTCTCTGTGGTTCCTTAGTTTCCACAGTAATGTGATATGCTCCGTGGTACTGAGAAGGGGGTAAGGCTTAAAGAGGCACGATCAGTAATTTATGACCTCAGTTTTAGGCTATGGAAATAAGGAATATGTTATGAAGTTAGAATAGTGTGGATAGAATTAAACCCTTTCCCAGGGGCTTAGGGGATCTGAGAGATGGGAATTGGAGCAAGGAAGGATAGAATATGCTGAAGACAGGCTTTTTAAAATACTATTATAACTTTTATTTTAGGTTCAGGGTAAATGTGCAGGTTTGTTATATAGGTAAACTGTGTCATGGGGGTTTGGTGTACAGATTATTTCACCATCCAGGTAATAAGCATAGTCCCCAGTAGATATTTTTTTCTGATTCTCTCTTCCTCCCACCCTCCACCCTCAAGTAGCCCCCGGGGTCTGTTGTTCCCCTCTTCGTGTCCATGTATTCTCGTTGCTTAGCTCCTACTTGTAAGTGAGAACATGCAGTATTTGGTTTTCTGTTCCTGTGTTACCTGGCTTAGGATGATGACCTCCAGCTCCAACCATGTTGCTATAAAGGACATGATCTCATTCTTTTTTATAGCTGCATAGTATTACATCGTGTATATGCACCAGGTTTTCTTTATTCACTCTACCATTGATGGGCATTTATGTTTATGCTATTGTGAATAGTGCTGCCGTAAACACATGCATGTATGTGATGTGTCTTTATGGTAGAATGATTTACATTGTTTTGGATATATACCCAATAATGGGATTGCCGAGTCAAATGGTAATTTCATTTCAAGTTCTTTTAGGAATCACTACACCGCTTTCCACAATGGGTGGTCTAATTTACAATCCCACAGGCAGTGTATAAGTGTTGCCTTTTCTCCACAACCTCACCAGCATCTGTTATTTTTACTTTTTAATAATAGCTATTCTGACTGGTGTGAGATGGTATCTCATTGCGGTTTTGATTTGCATTTCTCTAGTGATTAGTGATGTTGAGCATTTTTTCATATTATTATTATTATACTTTAACTTCTAGGGTACATGTGCACAATGTGCAGGTTTATTACATATGTATACATGTGCCATGTTGGTGCGCTGCACCCATTAACTCATCATTTACATTAGGTATATCTCCTAATGCTATCCCTCCCCTAGCCCCCCACCCCACAACAGTCCCCAATGTGTGATGTTCCTCACCCTGTGTCCAAGTGTTCTCATTGTTCAATTCCCATCTGTGAGTGAGAACATGCAGTGTTTGGTTTTCTGTCCTTGTGATAGTTTGCTCAGAATGATGGTTTCCAGCTTTATCCATGTCCCTACAAAGGACATGAACTCATCATTTTTTATGGCTGCATAGTATTCCATGGTGTATATGTGCCACATTTTCTTAATCCAGTCTATCATTGATGGACATTTGGGTTGGTTCCAAGTCTTTGCTATTGTGAATAGTGCCACAATGAACATACGTGTGCATGTGTCTTTATAGCAGCATGATTTGTAATCCTTTGGGTATATACCCAGTAATGGGATGGCTGAGCCAAACGGTATTTCTAGTTCTAAATCCTTGAGGAATTGCCACACTGTCTTCCACCACGGTTGAACTAGTTTACAGTCCCACCAACAGTGTAAAAGTGTTCCTATTTCTCCACATCCTCTCCAGCATCTGTTGTTTCCTGACTTTTTAATGATCACCATTCTAACTGGTGTGAGATGGTATCTCATTGTGGTTTTGATTTGCATTTCTCTGATGGCCAGTGATGATGAGCATTTTTTCATGTATCTGTTGGCTGCATAAATGTCTTCTTTTGAGAAGTGTCTGCTCATATCCTTTGCCCACTTTTTGATGGGGTTGTTTGATTTTTTTCTTGTAAATTTGTTTGAGTTCTTTATAGATTCTGGATATTAGCCCTTTGTCAGATGGGTAGATTGTAAAAATTTCATCACAGGGATTTTAATGGGGATTGCATTGAATCTGTACATTGCTTTGTGTAGTATGGACATCTTAACCTATTGTGTCTTCTAATTCATGGACATAGGCTATGTTCCCATTTATTTATATCTTCTTTAATTTCTTTCAACAGTATCTTGTAGTTTTCATTGTACAAGTCTTTCATTTCCTTGGCTAAGTAATTTCCTGAGTATTTTTTGATGCTATTGTAAATGGAATTTTAAAAAAGTAATTTCCTTTTCAAATTCTTCATTGTTGATGTATAGAAAAGCAACTAATTTGTGAGTATTGACTTTGTATCCTGCTACACTGCTGAATTCATTTAATAGTTCTGACAGTTCTTTTGTGTGTGAAATGTTGAGGGTTTCTATATAAGATCATATTGTCTGCAAATAGAGGTAGTTTTACTCCTTTCTTTCCAGTTTGAATATCTTTCATTTCTTTTGCTTTTTCTTATCTAATTGCTGTGGCTAAAATTTCCAGTACTGTGTTGAATAGAAAAGGCAAATGTGGGTGTCTTTGTCTTGTTCCTGATCTTAGAGAAAAAGTGCTTAGTCTTTTACCATTGAGTATGATGTTCCCTGTGAATTCTCCATATATGGCTTTTATTGTGTTGAAGTAGTTCTTTCTATTTCTAGCTTGAGTGGTTTTTTTTTAATCATGAAACGGTGTTGAACTTTGTCAAATGCTTTTTCTGCATCTATTCAGATGATCATATGTTTTTTCTCCCTAATTCTGTTAATGTAGTAGATTACATTTATTTTCATATACAGAACCATTTTTTATTTCAGGCGTAAATCCAACTTTGACATGGTGTATAATCTTTGTAATATGCTGCTGAATTTGGTTTGCCAGTCTTTTGGTAAAGATTTTTGCATCAATATTCGTAAAGGATATTCATCAGTAGTTTTCTTTTTTGTAGTGTTTTTTGCTTTGGTATCAGGGTAGAATGAGTTAAGAAGCGTTCCATTCTCTTCATTTTTTTTGGAACATTTTGAGAATGATTTGTGTTCATTCTTCTTTAAATATTTGGTAGAACTCATCAGTAAAGCCATTAGATCAGGGCTTTACTTATTTGAGATTATTGGTTACTAATCCTATCTCCTTCCTAGTTATAGTTATAAGACTATTCAGATTTTTTATTTTTTGTGATTTAGTCTTGGTAGGTTTTGTGTTTCTAGGAAATTGTCCATTTTATCTAGGTTATCCAATTTATAGGCACACAGTTGTTCATAATACTGTCTTAACAGTCCTTTTTATTGCTACAGAATCACTAGTAATGTCTTCATTTTGCCTCTGATCTTAGTAGTTACAGCCTTTTCTCTTTTTTTCTTAGTCTATCTAGCTAAAGGTTTATCAATTTTGTTGATCTTTTCAAAGAACCAACGTTTGATTTTATTGATTCTTTTATACATTATTTTTCTGTTATCTATTTCATTGATCTCTGCTGTGATCCTTACTATCTCCTTCTTCTGCTAGCTTTAGCTTTAGTGTTTTCTTTTTCTACTTCCATAAGTTATAAAGTTATGCAATTGATTTGAAATCTTCGTTTTTTAATGTAAGCATTTGTAGCTACACATTTCCTCCTTAGTGTAACTTTCACTGCATCTCATGAGTTTTGGTATATGTACTTTCAATTTCATTTGTCTCTAAGTATTTTGTAACTTTCCTTATGATTTCTTATTTGATTCATTGGTTCTTTAAGACTGTATCATTTAATTTCCACAAGTTTTTGAAATTTCCAATTTTCAGTCTATTATTGATTTCCAACTTTATACTGTTGGGGTCAGAGAAGATATTTCGTATATTTATCTTTTTAAATTTATTGAGACAAGTTCTGGCCTAATATGTGATTTATACAGGAAAACATACTATGTACACTTGAGAAGAATGTTGAGTAGAGTGTTCTGCACATAATTTTAGATCTAGCTGATTTATTGTGTTCTTTAAATCCTCTATTCCTTATCTTCTGATGGTTTATCCCTTATTGAGTGAAGGGTATTGAAATTTTCGAGTATTACAGTAGAAGCATGTATTTTTCCCTGTAGTTCTGTCAGTTTTTCTTCATATATTTTGATGGTCTGTTACCAGAAGTGTAAATGTTGATGGTATCTTTGTGCTGTATTGAAACTTTTGTTAATATAAAATGTCTTTTTTGTCTCTTATAATCTTTTTTGATTTCGAGTCTATTTTGTCTGATATGAGCATAGCCACTACTGCTATCTCTTGGTTACTTTCTCCATGCAATATATTTTTCCACCCTTTCACTTTTAATCTATGTATGCCTTTGGATCTTAAGTGATTTTCCTGTAGGTAGCATATAGTTGGGTAATTTGTTTTTATTTATTCTTCCAATCTGTCTTTTGATTGGATAGTTTAATCCATTTACACTTCAGCTAATATCTGGTATAAACGGACCTCTGTCATTTTGTTGTTTCCTTTCTAGATGCCTTATAGCTTTTTTGTCCATCACTTCCCACATTAATGTCTTCTTTTATGTTTAGTTATTTTTTTAAAGTGAAATGTTTAAATTCCTTTTTTATTCCTTTTGTGTGTATTTTATTGGTATTGTCGTTGTGATTACCATGGAGATTACATTTAACATCCCAAAGTTACAGCAGTCTAATTTGATTCTATACCAGCTTAACCTCAATAACATATGATCCTTTAATAGCTCCATTTATCCATTTCAGTTGTGTGCACAAAATTATATGTGCATACATTGTGTGCTCCAAAATATAAACTAATAATGCTTTTAAATGTACTATTCTCTTCAACCATGTGTAAAACGAAATTTGCAGTTACAATCCAAGGTTATAATAATACTAGCTCATTAGCCTCTTAAATCATATAAAAAAGTGAAATTGTAAGTCATTAAGATAATACTAGCTTTTATAATTGTCCATGTATTACCCTTTACTGATATCTTATTTCTTCATATGGCTTTGAATCACTGTCTTGATTCTTTTCATTTCACCCTGCAGAACTCCCTGGAGTATTTTTTGCAGGGCAGGTTTAATGGCAATGGACTCTCTTAGCTTTGTTTATCTAGGAATGTCTTAATTTTCCCCTCACTTTTAATAACAGTTTTGCTGGATATAGAATTTTTGTTTGATTTTTGTTGTTGTTGTTTATTTTGTTTTGTTTTGCTTTTGGGACTTTAAATATATTGGTTCACTGCCTTCTGGTCTCCAAAATTTCAGATGAGAAATTTGATGATAATCTTTTGAGTATCCCTTGTATGTGAAGAGTTGTTTCTTTCTTGTCACTTTTAAGATGCTCCCTTTGTCTTTGGATTTTTAAAGTTTAATTATATTGTGTCTCAATGTGAGTATCTTTAAGTTCATCTTACTTGGAGATTGTTGAGCTTCTTGGATGTTTATATTGATGTCTTTTATCAAATTTGAGACATTTTCAGTCATCATTTCTACAAATATTCTCTCTTCTCCTTTCTCTCTCTCATTTCCTTCTGGGACTCCCACAGTGCATATGTTAGTCTACTTCATTGTGTCCCACAGGCTCTTAAGGCTCTGGTCACTTCAATCTTTTTCTGTCCCTCACACCTGATAATTTCAATTCTCTTGTCTTGTTGATTTGTTTATTCTTTCTTCTGCTTACTCTAATCTGCCCTTGAATTCATCTAATAAGTTTTTCATTTCAGTTATGGTGCTTTTCATCTCCAGAACTTCTTTTTGGTTTCTTTTCAGGTTTTATCTTTATTGCTATTTCCATTTTGTGGACACATCATTTTCTTAACATCCTCCATATTTTCCTATAGTTATTTGAGCATCTTTAATCTAGCAGAATTTCTGCAGGTCTTTCTTATGGACAGTTTCTGTTTATTTAGTTTTTGTCCCTTTGAATGGGTTATACTTGTCTATTTGTGTGCTTCTAATGGTTTTTGTTGAAAATTGGACATTTGAATCTAATAATGAAGTAATTCTGCAAATCAGATTCTCCTTACCCAGAGTTTGATTTTTTTTTTTGTTTTATTTTTACTGTTGTAGTCTGCCTCTGTGCCAAAGATTACTCTAAGGTATAAACCTAAGGTTTTCTCAGCTCTTTTCTGACCCTGTGCGTTTCCCTAGTCATGCATGATCACTTTTTAATTTTCCCCATATATGCAGTTGCTTTTGAATGTCCTAGGATTCAGTGTCTGGCTTTCAAATGAGAAAAGGAAAAATAAAGCAGGGAAGGAAAAGAGGGGCACTTGCCCTTTAAATTATTTGGAGTCACTTCACCCAAAAGAGTGGGGCTTGACATAAGGGATTGTGGGGGAGGTGAAACCACAATGACCTCCCTCCCCTTTATCTACACTTCTGTGATTGAAAGCAGTAGCAGCAATGACAGCACAAATCCTTACTAGTTGGAAGATAGAGTTTTTTGCCCACTCTGGGTTCCTTAAGGTGTATACAAGTTGCTCCAGGATCACATGCACAGTTGCCTGTTACAGGGCTGGTGGTGAGAGTGGGGAGGTGCTGTGCTAAAAGCTGAATTGATTGGTAACTAAGCAACTTATTATCGAAGGCTTCCCATAAAAATTGCAAGACTCCAGAGTTCCAAAATAATTACGTTAGACAGATTCTGCCAGTGTAATTGTTGTCTATGTGGGGAGACAGATTCCTGGTGTTTCCTACTCTTTCTTCCCAGAATCCTCTCCAGACTGGCTACTTTTGAGGGGATCTTAGCTTCGGTTTTAAATTATCATTCTCATAGGAAAGAATCATGCAGAACTTTAGTTTTAAAAAGTGAATGTATGTAGTAGAGAAAGAGACAGATTGGTTATGTTACTTCTGTTGATGAGGCTGTTTAAGGGTGGTCTCTCCTGGGTAATTAGACTGGCTTTCTGCTCAACTCCACAGTTTGCTGATGCATCGTCTGTAATCCATTGCACACTGTTGTTCCCCCATGAAGAGCTAGAGCAATCCTATTATATTACATCTGAGTGTATTCTGATACATTGGTGCTCAAATTCTGTTTCTCAGCATTTGAGGGTTCCATGGGAGTGATCTAGGGGCATGTAATTAGTAAGAAAGTGGCCAAGAAGTCAGAACTAGCCCTGTTTTTACTTCAGTAAGAGTAACTAAACTACTATCTGTTTAAATATCAGGATTTTATGTGAGATTCCATTTGAAAAGAAGGGGTTCTTGGCTTAATAACATCTGAGAAGTTTAAATGGAAAATGCTTTATCGAGTAAATGTTCGGTCTGGAGAAGATGGGAAAATGACCACAATAAAATCTGAAACTAGTAATGACATTCACCATCTGTCCTCCTCCGTCATTTCTACTAACTAAATGAGCTCAGATACTAACCCCTGAAGAAGCCACCTCCGATCATTCCCACACACAAGAATTTTCTTTGCTTCTTTTTCTGATCACTTATCTCCATCATTACATTGGACGGGCTAGGCTGATGGCTGTGTCAAACAACCCCAAGTCTCAGTGGCTTATCGCATTATAAAGATGATTTCTTTTTTAGGCAAGCTTCAGAACCAATATTCTTGGGCAGGTGGCTCTGTTGGCTGCCCTCCTCAATGAGGAGCTTGGATCCTTCCACCATGGCATCCCATAGGCCCACTCAGAGGCCTCTGATGGAGATTCTGCAGTCAGTAGAATAAGGAGTGACAGTGTGAGGATTTCACTAGGCATTTGAAGAGCCAGGCTTAGAATTGACATATACGACTTTCTTCCACATCCTATTGGCCATCATTAGACATACTGTCCCATGCAGATACAAAGAGAAATAGGAAATGTAGAATTCTTTGGTGACCAACAGGAAAATGAAATTATTTGTTGAACACATATAATGATCTTTTCCAATGCCATTAGCTCTCCCATGTCCACATAGTGTCTTGGGCTACAATTTCCTGTATGTTCACCTTAAATCTTCAACTAGATTGCAAGCTCCTAAAGGTAGAAGTTACGCTTTATGTGGTACTACTTGCAATACTTAAATTGCCCAGGTATATTAGTTAAGGTAGTCTAAACTACTATAAAAACAAACTCAATGGTAATTTAATACCTTAAAGAACATAGGCTTTTTTGGCCTCAAAATAGCCTTGGGAAGATGTTACAGTTCAGCAGCAGCTGTCATCACTATGCCATTTTCCTGGGGCAGCTTTATTATCCTCAGGGTTGCTTTTGGGATGGCCATTCCAGCCAGCAGAAAGAATGAAATGGTATAGAGAATGTGTGTGCAAGATTCAATAGATCAAGCTGGGAAGAAGCACATACCATTTTCATTCACATTCCACTGTCAAGAACTCAATGACATGGCCACACTACACTATAAGAGGTAGGAGGATTGAACATGTAGTTTTTAGCTGGATAGCTGCACTCCAACTACAACTCAGTTGCTATGGAAGAAAAGGATAATGAATGTTGGTGAACAATTTCAACTTTCCCCACAGAGGATAAGGGAAATGTTGTTTAATTCTAACAATTCTTCAAATTAGGTATTGTCATTTCCTATTTTTGAGGTTAGAAGTGATATTGAGAAGTGAACTAATATGTTCAATGAGACACAACTAATAGGTATTAATGGGGGAATTTGCACCTAGTTCTTCTTGCTCCAAAATTCACTTATTGTCTTCTATACTACCCTGTGTCTTGCCTATCAGAGTGATGCCTTATGATTGTTTCATCTCATTTTCTGTCTTAATTCTTCTTAACCCTTTTCTTTCTGCTTCCCTTGTCATTTTCAGGTGTAGTGATATACAAAAAATGATTCCTGTTGGACATTCAAAACGATACTCCAATGTGCTTTGAACACGTCATGTTCTGTGAAGGTAAAAATGTAAGTCACACCAGACTCTTCCTTCAATTTTGACACATTCTATTTTTATTTTGTCATAGTCGACTGGCTATGACATGTTTCTCATTATGGTTGGCTAGAATGGTGAATGTGTATCTACTAAATACTGATTTCTCTGGAATAAGTGGTAGAAGGACAGAATACTCAGTTCTTGCCCACATTGAGAAATGTGAAATTCAAACAGGACGGTGGGTACTTAGGGAATGCTAATGAGGGAATATCAAGGAAGCATATTCTTGATTATGCTGTTTCCCTGTGGTGGTGTTTGTTGTTGTTTGTTTGTTTGCTTTAAATTCTCTTAGAGGTTTTTCTTCCTTTGGGTTTCATTCTGCCATGAAGCTGCTATGGACAGTGCTATCATAAGTCATAACACTTACGACTTATCCCCATGGGGGATATGGATTAATTAAGCAATGTTGGGCATAGTTTATAAGTCCAGGGTTCCAATTCGCCAAAGACTTGTCTTTTATTTTATTTATTTATTTTTATTATACTTTAAGTTCTGGGTTACATGTGCAGAACGTGCAGTTTTGTTACATATGTAAACACATGCCATGGTGGTTTGCTGCACCCATCAACCTGTCACCTACATTAGGTATTTCTATTAACGTTATACTTCACCTAGCCCCCCACACTCCAACAGGCCCCAGTGTGTGATGTTCCCCTTCCTGTGTCCAAGTGTTCTCATTGTTCAGTTCCCACCTATGAGTGAGAACATGTGGTGTTTGGTTTTCTGTCCTTGTGATAATTTGCTCAGAATGATGGTTTCCAGCTTCATCCATGTGCCTACAAAGGACATGAATGCATCCTTTTTTTATGGCTGCATAGTATTCCATGCTGTATATGTGCCAGATTTTCTTAATCCAGTCTATCATCAGTGGACATTTGAGTTGGTTCAAAGTCTTTGCTATTGTGAATAGTGCTGCAGTAAACATATGTGTGCACGTGACTTTATCATAGAATGACTTATAATCCTTTGGGTAGGTGCCCAGTAATGGGATTGCTGGGTCGAAAGACTTGGTATTTTATAGATGGTACTAATAAGAAAGCAAAGAGGGGCAAGAGAGAGTCGCTCAATCTCTCCCTCTCTCTTTGACGAGCATGTGCACATACACACATTCATTCATACAAACACACATTCCAAGTCACTGTTTTTAGGAGTCTAAACACATATAAAAATAACCTTTATTCAGAGACAGTTCTGTCATTTACTAGCTGTAAGTGACTGGTTCACTCAACTTTTCAAAGCCTCAGTGTTCTCATTCATAAAGGGGGATACCATTTACACGTATTTCATGGAGTAGTTTTGATAATGTTTTGGTAATATATGTAAATTGCTTAGTACATTTTAACTGTATTGTTTTAATCTATTAAGTCCAAAATGTCTAAAATCTTCTCCAACCTATACCATTTCAGACTAGTGAAAAGCTGCATGGGCTTTTTTTTTTTTTTTTTTTTTTTTAATGTCCACAGATCTGAGAGGAAAGAACAAGATACAAAACTACTAGTTTTGCGTATTTGTTTTTTAACATTATAATTTTAGGGTCACCATATTCCTTGATTCAAGCCACATTTAGCCTGAATTCATCAGAATATAACTATAAAAATTGTCCATCTATTGTTCCTGGAGTTAGCCAATTAGACATTATTGCATGCATAACTATCTGGTAATGCAGTGGTTTTGTGAAATTCCACAATCTTGAAATAATATTGCCAATGTTTTGATTCTGAGTGGAATAAGAAGAGCGGCCCATAGGCTTCCCATGGAGGAGGTCTTCGTTGGAACCCAGATACCACCATTAATTGGGCAGAATGTAGGAGAAAGATGCCAAAACCCCCAAATAATCTTAGAAATTTATCATATGTAAGTTCTTATGTCTGTTGGAAATAATAGAGATTTATTCCGTTAAGATCAAATTTCCTCTAATGCAATGTTGTATACTGTTGGAGAAGATTGGTAGGCTTTACAATTCATAGCAGTGTTCTTCTTTCTAGAGGGCCGAAGGGTGTTGACAATAGAACATTTTTTATGGTGGCTAATGTTCTTCTTGAAAAAATTAGATCCTTAAGCCTTCCTCTAAAGGCTGGAAATCTTTACCAAAACCTCTCTTAGGAAAACTGATAGAAGTTTTTCTTAAGGTCCACACAGAAACCTAGATTTTGAAGTCAGATCTAAGATCCAGTTTCAACTAAAATATATTGGGACCCTTCTATCTGCTGAGTCTTTTCTTAGGAGCTATTAGATCCTTCATGTTATATCTTCTAATCAGATGGCTCTACTGATGTATCATTTACTTTGCAAATTGAAGCATACCACCCTTTTCCTTTGATTGCCTATTATAAACCATCCTTTATGTACCTATTTGAAAAGTCACAAGTTATTTTGTTGATCCAGACCTCATAAAGGAAAAATCAACTCATCAGTGTTTGAAGACCATTTCAAGCAGCACAGTTCACTGGTTTGCTGTGAACTTCAGGCCACTTCAGGGCTTGTGTGCTGAGGTTCTTAGATCTGACTTTCAGGGGAGCTGATACCCCAAGACTAGAAGCATTTGTGAAATAGAAGGAATGAACAATAAAGGAGAATATAAACTTGGCTTATTTTTTCTTTCTACATCATTTGAAATATCTTTTTAGCTACGTAAAAGGGAAAAAATAAAAGACAGCCAAGGATCCAACCTCTGATGTTATTTCAGTGGAGAGGAAAGCATGGAGACTTTACCGCTCTACCAGTTTAGCAGAAATACTGGAAGTCTGTCAATCAACTGGAGGATTCTTTCTTGTCTTGGCTTGTTTTGGAGCTGGTACAAAAATTGATAGTCTTAGCCGTGTTTAATTTATGTAGCTTCAGAAAGAAAGGTTGTCAGGGCCCACACGATGAAGAAAGAGGAAGAAAAGCAAATGAGACTGGGGACAGGTCTAAACCTCCTCCAGCAGCACTGTCATCCTGCTTATCAGGTAAGAAGAAAAACAGATTAAAGCAAGTTCTTTGTTTCCAAATTCCAGGCTTGCAAAGGATGTATTATGATATTCATTTCAAAATATGGTTACATCTTGAAAGCATTTTTGTTAGAAAGGCATATTATCTTTAACAATGAAGCAAGGAAAAAAGCTTGGTGCATTACTGTAGACTCTTAAAATACCTTAGCAGATCTTACTTTATATATATCTTTTTACATTAGCATTCAAAAATCCTTGGCAGGAACAATAGGAATGGTTCAAAGTTCAATTCATAATCATAAACAGACTTCTCCTCCATTCCCTCCCATCACGGTTTTAGTTTTTATGAGTGTATTTGGAAGGAGTGGAGAGAAGAGAAAGGGGTCACATTTAAACATTCCCCCCACCTCTCTTCCTCAGGATGAGCTCTAATTTTATAACAGGATAGTTTTATTCAGAGTTAACTACTTTGGTTTTGGTTCTGAATGATAATCATAGAAAATATAAAGTAACATTTTAAAAGCTCAGACTGTGAAAGAAAGGAATAGTACAGCTTAGTAAAAGCATATGTTGCTAGTGGGACCTCACAACCACATTCAAATTACGTTCTTGCCAAATCACGTTATGTTTCTAAAGCTCCTTATTTAAATTTCCCAAGTGAGGTTCATATGGCATGTTCTGTGTTTTTGCTATATAGTATTGAAGGGAGGTCCTTAGAAATCTTTCCCCTTAAGAACCAACTTTTTCTTTTCTAACTAAAAGTCCAAATTAAACCTAGTTTACATTTATGGGATATAGGACTCCATGCCACCGACAACAACAGAAAGAAAAAAAAAAAAAACACATCTGCTCTTGGCACTGTTGTGGTTGTAATAATGGCCTGTGGAGCAATGGAGCAGCAGTGCCTACCATCAGAGTGCCTGCCAACATTTGCTGTGGCTATATGTGGAAGAGTTAGGTTCCACCACGATCAGCATTTGCAGGACCTTGAATTGCCATCTAATCAAGTCCCAGTCTCAAAGAAAGGATGCATTAAAATCACTCCAGGGCTATGTATTCTTTTCTTTAAAAAATTAAAAATACGAAGGCACTGCATTTCTGTGCTTTACAAAATCTGGAGTAAGGAATTCATCCCGAAGTTGAATGTCACCAGTTTATGTATATGTTTGCTCTCACATTTAAAGACAGTTTCTGTGTAGCCTTCTGTTCTGTTCAGAAAGCCTGATTCTTTTTGGTCTCTTTTAGGCTGGGTTTAATCATTATTTAAGATTGCAACAGTTCTCCCTTGGTACTTCTGAGTTATTTACAACTTAATTATATCTATCACGACAATGAATAAAATAATTTCCCTCCTCTCCTCCCCATCATCTTAATACCATTTGTCCATCTGAACTTAAAAGCAAACCACACTGGATGGTTGGCTTGAATTAAGCTTGGAACCATTGTGACATAGAGGTCTTTCTGAATCACTTTCTGAAATGCAGAACACAGCAAGAGAGAAGGGTCCATATCATGGATCACACAAAATATAGTGTACGTAAACGTAACCCTACAGAATGCATTATAGATATGGTTCTCTAAGGTCCTGATATTTATTTCTAATCTCCCCCTCCATCTTCTTTATGCCTCATCTCATGAATTTGGATTAAATTAAAATACCTTATACAAGGTAAAATAATAGCTTTGTTCTTTCCTAGGGAAATCTCTGTTCTTTGTTTAGCGTAATGCTGTGGTTATGAGCACGGACTATCTAGACCAAATCCTGGCTCTCTGACTTTAGGCAATTTACTTAACTTTCCCATATCTGAGTTTCTTAATCTATAAAATGGGGACAGAAAGGATCCTTAACACCTAGGGTTGTCAAAAGGATTTAATGGATTATTGTATTTCAAGCACTTAGTACTCTTCATGGCCATAGAAGGCTCTCTATTTTAATATCACTGTTGTTATTCAACTGTATTACTCTGCGGAATGTTTGGCTTCTTTTACTATCGGCACAGCCTGACATTATCTGTCTGCCTCTAATGTGAGTGCTCTGTGTTCTGCCTTTTTGTTCTGGCCAAAAGAGTGTCCTATCCCATGTTACAGCAATGAAAAGGGATGTGTACTTGTGTACTTGGTTCTTTTTCTTGGGAAGAGTGATGTGCTGATTTGGGGTGGACAGGTTTGAAGATGAACTCTTTCTTCCTAATGTTGAAAGACACCAAAGCGGTTTTTTTTTCCTGTAAATTACTAATAAACACTTTTTTCTGTAATTCTAGACATACCACCTTCCACTGAGGTGGGCTATACTTAAGCAATTTGTGTATGGACAAATATATTTTCTTTCAACTATGCAGTTTCTTGAGTCTTTGCCTTATAATTTCTCATTCTTCTATCCGTGTTATTTTAAGACTCAAATACACATATATTTTTGAAATGGAGTCTCTCTCTGTGTTGTCTTGGCTAGAGTGCAGTGGCATGATCTAAGCTCACTGCAACCTCCACCTCCCAGTTCAAGGGATTCTCCTGCCTCAGCCTCCCAAGTAGCTGGGATTACAGGCATGCACCTTCACGCCCAGCTAATTTTTGTATTTTTAGTAGAGGCAGAGTTTCACCATGTTGGCCAGCCTGGTCTCAAACACCTGACCTCAGATGATCTGCCCACCTCAGCCTCCCAAAGTGCTGGGATTAAAAGCATGAGCCACCGCACCCGGCCTCAAATATAATTTTTGTGTCACTTTCAGTGTCCTAGAAAATATGAGGAGAATATCCTATCAGTTAAGTTGCTGTTAAAAAATTTGAGATCAAGAGGCTGACTAGAGGTGCCCAGTGCTTACCTCCTTCACAGAGAAGGAGCAAAATATAAACAACCACATGTCTAGAGCATCTAAGAGAGAATACTAGAATACAGGAAAGAAATGACAAAGACCCTCTGCGGCACAGAAACTTGAGAGCAGCATATAAAGGGAAGTGAAGCAGCTAGCCAGGATTGGTTCCAAGTCAAGGGGGGACTCCCTACTATGGGGGAAAGGTAAGCAGGAGATCCACAGAAGTCTGTATTTCTACCAGACATGTGCAGTGGGATAGGAAGATGCCTCGAGTCCAAGCAATTGCATTATTCCAGAGAGGAAATTTGTCGTGGGGCCCCTCTAACCTGCCCAGGTTAGAGGCTGTTGTAGCACAGCGCTATTTTGAGATCAGAGGAACAACCAGACTACACCATGCCCTGGGACCCATAGCCACTGCATTTCCACATACCCAAGATTCCGCCAGCATCCTCTCACATCTACCCGGAGGGCTGCAGTGTCATGAGACCGGCTGGACCCAGTGGTGCTGCTATATCCCTGGCACTTGAACCCATGGAGTGCCCTACACCCTGGGTAACAGGCAGTCAAGCACATCAGGAAAGCTGTCCCCAGGTTATAAGGAGCTGAAATGTACATTTCCCAGTCTGGCTGCTTGGGGCCATTGTCACCCACAGTGACTCTGCCTCCCTAACACATCGATGGCCCACTGGTGGCCTCCACAAACAACCACAGCCTAGGTCACTGAGAAACTTGCAGATATTACTAACATGGATTACAGCCAAAAAAATCACCCAGCGGCCCAAGGATTGGCTCATTGCTACAACTTCCCCCACTGATGCCAGGCATGCTGCCTAGGTCCCTGAAAACCTGCCTGCCTACCTTGCTCACTGCTACCTGTGCCAGCATCTAAACAAGCTGCCTGGAGGCCCAAAGACTGATCTCCCCAGATGTGCCATCACTGGTGACCACGTGTACCTGGGATCCTGAATACCATTAAGTGAACAAATACTTGTATTTCAGGAGTTTCAGAAGAAAAGGTCAAAGAAGACATAGCCAACCTATTTATTGAAATAACTAAAAATTTCCCAAGTTTAGGAAGAGACACAGATACCAGATACTGAAAGCTCAAATATCCCCAAATAAATTTAACCCAGATCTTCTCTGGGGCACATTATAGTCAACCTGTTAAAAGTCAAAGATGGGGCAATTTCTAAAAACAGCAACAGAAAAACATCATCTTATATGAGGGAACTCACATCAAACTAACAGAAGACTTCTCAGTGGAAACCTTATAGGGATAGGACAGATTGGAATAATATATTCACAGTTCTGAAAGAAAGAAAGAAAGAAAGAAAAAGGCTGGGCATAGTGGCTCATGCCTGTAATCCCAGTACTCTAGGAGGCTGAGGCGGGCAGATTGTTTGAGCTCAGGAGTTGAGACCAGCCTGGGCAATATGGCAAAACCCCGTCTCTACGAAAAACACAAAAATTAGTTGGGCATGGTGGTGTGTGCCTTAGTTCTAGCTACGCAGGGGGCTGAGCTGGGAGGATCACTTGAGCCCAGGAGGTGGAGGTTGAAGTGAGCTGAGATTGTGCCACTGCATTCCAGCCTCGGTGACAGAGCCAGACCAGACCGTGTCTCAGAAACAAACCACAAACAAACAAAAAACCTGTCAGCCAAGAATATTATACCCAGGAAAACTATCATTTAGAAATTAAGGAGAGCTAAAGTCTTTTCCAGACTGGCAAAAACAGAAAATTCATCACCATTAAACTGGCCCTACAAGGAATGCTTAAAGGAGTTCTACATCTGGAAGTGAAAGGATGATAGTTACCATCATGAAACCACACAAAAGTATAAGCATACTTCATTTTATTGTACTTCACAGATAATGCATTTTTTACAAATTGAAAGTTTATGGCAACTCTGCATTGAACAAGTCTATCGATAACGTTTTTCCAACAGCATGCACTCACTTTGTGTCCCTTGTCCATATTTTGGTAATTCTCACAATATTTCAAACTTCTATTATTTTATCTGTTATGGTAGTATGTGATTAGTGATCTTTGATGTAACTTTGATGTTACAGATGTTATAGAAATAGCAAAAGAAGTAGAAGTAGAGCATGAGGATGTGACTGAATTGTTGCAATATGATGATACGACTTGAATGGATGAGAAGTTACTTCTTGTGGATGAGCAAAAAGGTGGTTTATTAAGATGGAATCTACTATGGGTGAAGATGCTGTAAACGCTGTTGAAATGACAACAGCAAATTTAGAGTAGTACATAAACTTAGCTGATAGAGCAGAGGCAGGATTTGAGAGGATCAACCTTAATTTTAAAGGCAGTTCTATGGGTAAAATGTTACCAAACAGCATCACATGCTATAGAGAAATCTTTTAAGAAAAGAAGAGTGAATTGATGCAGCATACTTAATTTGTATCTTATCTTCATAAATTGCCACAACAACCCCAATCTTTAGCAATTACCACCCTGATCAGTCAATAGCTGTCAACAATGAGGCAAGATACCTTGACCAGCAAATTGATGATGACTTACTGATGGGTCAGGTGATTGTTGGCATTTTTTTAGTACTTTTTCATTAAAAAAACGCTATCGCACACTTAATTGACTACAAGATAGGATCAACATAACTTTTATATGTACTGAGAAACTAAAAATCTAATGTGACTCGTTTTATTGTGACATTTCCTTTATTGCAGTGGGCCAGAACCAAACCTGCATTATCTTCAAGGTATGCCTGTAAAAAGCTCAGTTAGAGCAGATATGCAAATAAGAAAGGGAAAGGAATCAAATGTTATTACTACAGAAAACTGCCGAACCGCAAAGATAAACAGTAAGATAGGAAGAAAGGAACAAAGAAAGGAAGAAAGGAATAAAGAAACAAACATATACAAAATAATAGAAATTAACAAAATGACAAGAGGAAGTCCTTACTTGTCAATAGCAACCTTGAATGTAAACAATTTAAATTCCCAATTAAAAGGTATAGACTGGCTGAGTGGATTTCAAAACAAAACAAAACTAAAAACTAACTGCTGCCTACAAGAAACACACTTCACCAGCCGGGCGCAGTGGCTCATGCCTGTAATCCCAGCACTTTGGGAGGCAGAGGCGGGCGGATCACGAGGTCAGGAGATCGAGACCATCCTGGCTAATAAAGTGAAACCCTGTCTCTACTAAAAACACCAAAAATTAGCCGGGCAAGGTGGCGGGCGCCTGTAGTCCCAGCTACTCAGGAGGCTGAGGCAGGAGAATGGTGTGAACCCGGGAGGTGAAGCTTGCAGTGAGCCGAGATCGTGCCACTGCACTCCAGCCTGGGTGACAGAGCGAGACTCCATCTCAAAAACAAACAAACAAACAAACAAAAAAAAACACACTTCACCTATAAAGATACATATGGAATGAATGTGAAGGGATGGTAAAAGACATTCCGTGCTAATGGAAACCAAAAGTGTACAGGAGTAGCTATATTTACATCAGACACAACGGACTATAAGTAAAGGAAAACAAAAAGATCACTATACAATGATAAAGAAATCAATTCATCAAGAGGATATAATAATTGTAAATATATTTGCACCTAACATAAGAGCAATAATACAAATATTATAAGGGCCAAAGAGATAGACCCCAATGCGATAGTAATTGAGAACTTACTCATCCCATTTTCAGCACTGGACAGATAATCTATACAAAAAAATCTACAGAGAAACATCAGACTTAAAGTGCGTGGTAGACCTAATAGACATTTACAGAACATTCCATCCAACAACTGCAGAAAACACATTCTTCTCATCAGCACAAGGAACATTCTCCAGTATAAACCATATGTTAGGCCACAAAACAACTCTTACCAAATTCAAAAAAATTGAAATTATATCAAGTTTTTTCTCAGACCACAATTTAATAAAACTAGAAAGCAATAACCAGAGAAACTTTGGGAAACTGTAAAAATACATGTAAATTAAATAACATGCTTCTCAATGACCAATGGGTCAGTGAAACAATTGAAAAATAAAAAATTTCTTGAAACAATTTAAAATAGAAACACAACATACCAAAACCTATGTGATACAGCAAAAGCAGTGCCAAGAGGGAAGTTTATAGTGGTAAACACCTACATCAAAAAAGTAGAAAGATTACAAATAACCTCATGATGCACCTCAAGAAACTAGAAAAGCAAGAAGGAGACAAACCCAGAATTATTAGATGGAAAGAAATAATAAAGGTCAGAGCAGAATTAAAACTGAAATATAGGCGTACCTCAAAGATATTGCGGTTTAGTTCCAGACCACTTCAATATGGTGAATATCACAATAAAGTGGGTCACCAGTTTTTTGGCTTCCAAGTGCATATAAAAGTTATGTTTACATTATAGTAGTCTATTAAATGTGCAATAGCACTGTGTCTAAAAGTGTATGTATTTTAATTAAAAAGTTCATAGCTAAAAAATGCTGACATGGAAACACAAAGTGAGCACACGCTATTGGAAGTATGGTGCCAATAGACTTGCTTTATGCAGGGTTGTCACAGACATTCAATTTGCAACAAACAATATCCGTGAGGTGCAATAAACCAAAATACAGTAAAGTGAGGTATGCATGTAGGGAAAGAGAAAATAATAGATCAGAAAAATGAAAACTTGTTTTTTTTTGAAATGGTGACCAAAATTGGCAAACTATTCATTAGATGAAGAAAAAGAGAGAATACACAAAATCATGAACAAAAAAGGAGACATGACATCCGATATCATGGAAATACAAAGATTCATTAGAGAATATTATGTACAAGTATACACCAACAACTTGAAAAATCCAGAGGAAATGGATAAATTCCTGGACACATATAATCTACCAAGACTAAACCAGAAAGTAATAGAAGACCTGAACAGGCCAATAATGAGTAACAAAATTGAATCAGTAATAAAAAGTCTCCCAATGAGGAAAAGGCGAGGATGAGAAGACTTTCCTGATGAAGTATACCAAACTTTTAAAGAAGAGCTAACACCAATTCTTCTCAAACTATTTCAAAAAATTGAAGAGGTGGGAATTCTTTCTAACTCATTCTACAAGGCTAAAATTATCCTGATAACAAAACCAGACAAGGACACAACAAAAAAAGAAAAGGGCAGGCCCATATTTCTGATGAATGTATGCAATGGTTTATGTGATCGTCTCCTCCAAAACTCAGGTTAAAACTTTATTTATTTATTTATTTATTTATTTATTTATTTATTTGGGACAGGGTCTCACTCTGTAGCCAGGCAGCAGTGCAGTGACATGATTGACTCACTGAAGCCTCAACTTCCAGGGCTCAAGCAATCCTCCCACCTCAGCCTCCCAGTTAGCTGGGACTTCAGGTGCATGACACCATACCTGGCTAACTTTTTTGTAGAGACAAAGTTTTGCCATGTTGTCCATGCTGGCTTCAAACTCCTGGACTCAAGTGATCCATCTGCTTCAGCCTCCCAAAAGGCTGGGATTGCAGGTGTGAGCCACTGCACCCCGCCTGATGTTAAAACTTAATCTCCAATGTGGCGGTATTGATAGATGGTATCTTTAAGAGGTGATTGGGTCATGAGGATTCTGCACTCATGAATAAATTAATTCATGGATCTATCGGTTAATAGATTAATGGGTTATCAGAGGAGTGGAACTAGTGACTTTATAAGAAGAGGAAGAAAGACCTGAGCTAGCATATACAGCTCCCTTGGCCATTTAATGTCCTGTGCCACCTTGGAATTCTGAAGAGAGCTCCCATCAGCAAGAAGCCTCTCAACAGATGCAGCCCCTTGACCTTGGACTTCTCAACCGCCTTAAGTGTAAGAAATAAATATTTTATTTGTAAATTACCCAGTTTCAGGGTATTCTGTTAAAAGCAACAGAAAACAGACTAAAAGCACATAAATTCAAAAATCCTCATCAAAGTACCAGCAAATGTAATCCAACAGCACATCAAAAGCTAATACATCATGGGATTTATTCTGTGGATGCAAGAAGTTTCAACATATGTGAACCAATAAGTGACACATCAATAGAACAGAATAGAGAAAAACCATATGATCATCTTAATAGATTCAGAAAAAGCATTTGATAAAATTCAACATCTATCTATGATAAAAACTCTCAACAAATTAGGTATAGAAGGGACATAACATAATAAAGGCCATATATGACAAACCCAGAGCTAACGTCTTATTGAATAGGAAAAAGCTGAAAGTTTTCCCTCTAAGAACTGGAATAAGACAAAGATGTTCACTTTCATGACTCTTACTCAGTATAGTACTGAACGCAAAGCAATTAGGCAAGAGAAAGAAAGAAAGTGTATCCAAATTGGAAAAGAGAAAGTCAAGTTGTCCCGCTTTATAGATGACATTATCTTACGTATAGACAATCCTAAAATCTCCATCAAAAACTCTTAGAACTAGTAAACATATTCATGAAAATCGTGGGATAGAAAATCAATATACACAAATCAGTAGTGTTTTTATAAACCAATAGCAAACCAACTGAAAAAAAATAAATTCTACAATAGCTACAAAAAAACTAGAAATAAATCTAATCAAGGGGTGAAAGATATCTACAATGAAAGTATAAAACATTGATGAAAAAATGGAAGAGAAGATAAAAAGAATTAGTATTATTAAAATAATTATACTACCCAAAGAAATAGACAGATTCAATGTAATCTTTATCAAAATACCTATGACATTTCTTAGAGAAACAGAAAAATCCTAAAATTTATATGGAACCAAAAGAGACACTGAGCAAAAGAACAAAGCTGGAGGCATCACATCATCTGACTTCAAAATATACCACAAAGCTACAGTAACCAAAATAGCCTGGTATTGCTATAAAAACAGACACATAAACCAAAGGATCAGAATACAGAACCCAGAGATAAATTTGCATATTTACAGCTAACTTGATTTTTGACAAAGATGCTAAGAACATCTATTGGGAAAAGGATACCTTCTTCAATAAATGATGCTAGGACAACTGGATATCCATATAGAGAAGAATGAAACTAGACCCCTGTCTTTCACCATATGCAGAAATCAACTCAAAGACTCAAATAAAAGACCCAAAACTATAGAACTGCTAGAAAAAAATAGGGAAAACACATCAGGACATTGTTCTGGGCAAAGATTTCATGGGCAAGGCTTCAGAGGAACAGGCAACAAAACCAAAAATAGACAAATGTGACTATATAAAACTAAAAAGTTTCTGCATGGCAAAGGAAACAATCAACAGAGAGATAACCTGTAGAATGGGAGGAAATATTTCTAAGTTATTTGTCCAATGAGGCACTAATATTCATAATATAGAAGAAACTCAACAGCAGAAATAAACCAAATCTGATTTAAAAATGGGCAAAGGATTTGAAAGGAGATTTCTCAAAAGAAGACATACAAACCGCCAAGAAGTATAGAAGACATGCCCAACGTCACTAATCATCAGGAAAATTCAAATCAAAACCACAATGATCCATCATCTTACCCCAGTTAGAATGGCTACTATTTAAAAAACAAATGCTGAAAAGGATGCAGAGAAAAGGGAATTTTCATACGCCGTTGGTGTGAATGTAAATTAGTGCAGCTATTATGGAAAACAGTTTGGAAGTTTCTCAAAAAACTAAAAATAACACCACCATATGATCTAGCTATCCAGCTATCTCACTACTGGGTATTTATCCAAAGGAAAGGAAATCAGTATATTGAAGAGATATCTGCACCTCCATGTTTATTGCAGCACTATTCATAATAGCCAAGATATAGAATCAACTTAAGTGAGTAAAGACAATGTGCCATATACATACATACATTACATACACACACACACACACACATACACACACGCACACAAACACACAACAGAATACTACTTAGCCATAAGAATGAAATCCTGTCATTTGGAACAACATAGATGAGTCAGGAGGACATCCTGTTAGGTGAAATGAGTCAGGTCCAAAAACAAATACTGCATGCTCTCACTTAGGTGGAAGCTAAAATAGTGTCGAGCTCAGAAGTAGAGAGTAAAATTGTGGTTATTAGAGTCTGGAATGGGTAGAATGGGGAGGGGAAGATAAGGAGGAGTTGGTTAACAGATACAAAATTATATCTAGATGAAAGGAATAAGTTCTAGTGTTCTGTAGGAATATAAGGTGAATATAGTTACTAATAATCTATTGTATATTTTCAAACAGCTAGAAGAAAAGATTTTGAAGTTCCCAACACAAAGACATGATAAATGTTTGAGGTGATAGATACGCTAATTACCCTCATTAGATCATAATACATTTTATACATGTATTGCATCTTTACTCTGTATTCCATAAAAATATATACTTATTACATGTCAGCTAAAAGGAAAAGGAAAAAAAAATGGACAAATATCAAGCCAAGGACCAGCCCTTGTAGAACTAATCACTCTTCAACAATGGCCTATTATAAATAATATACATTCTAAGCAGCATAATATGTAGGTATAATTAGTATATAATCTAAGTGGAATATTGCTAAATACTGGTAGGTTGTTAAGCATCTTAAAATTGTTATTTACCACAGACAATGTACCCAATAATCTTTGATTTTGCTTTCCTGTAAGAATGGTCAGATTGTAATAGAAAATAGATTCACCAGAAGGAAATAATTAGAAAATACAGAATCATTTTCTTCACAAAATTATATTATATCTAGCATTTTATGATACTTACAAATTGATTTGATGCAGACAAATTAATTTCTCTATGTCATATTTGAATAGAGAGATGGTAAGTGCTAAAGACTAAGAGAACAGGATCTGGAATCAGACTGCCTGGGTATAAATCCTGCCTCTTCTATTTATCAACATTGATCGTGCAGATCACTTAACTCTGCAAGCCTCCATTTCTTCATCTGTAAAATGGGGTTGATAGAACTACCTACCTCACACGTTTGCCATGAAAATTAAATGAAATAACACATGTAATTGTGCTTGCTATATAGATGCAATGAAGAAGGAACAGCTTTTAGTAAACATGAACAACATTTTCCTTCTTTGTCTTTGAACACGTAGTTTGCCTGATAGTCTTGAAAATAGTGTCTATTGCTTTGCGTTCTTTCAATAATGTGTGGCAATGAAAATTGAAACATGGCAAAAAAATTTTGTTTTCTCTCCCTTACACCTGTTTCTTCTGTTACTAGGTATCACAATGTAAATAACATTTTGGTATGTGGTCTCTTCAGTGTCACCAGTTGAGAAATCTTTTTATAAATATATATTTTAAGTATCTATTTTCTTTCAGGCAAACTTAAAGAATTCTGAATTTTTCTTGAGAGCAATATGTATGCTCAGTCACAACTGGTAGTCCAAATTCAGAAGCAGGCAACATTCGGCTCTCTGTTATGCAAACTTTAAGATACTAGAAGACTAGACATTTGGCAAGACCATAATTTGAGTACAGAACATGGCATATTAGAAGAGTGAACATGTAACTGTCATCCAAACTGGTATGCCTTAAAGGGTGAATGAAACCAGCACTAATCATAATTATGTTGGGACGACAGGTGTATACTGGGACTGTTCTGGGCAAACATGGGTAAATAGTCACCCTATGAATTTTCGGTTTTGGTATCTAATTTTGTATAATAAATCACCCCCAAATCCAGTGCCAAGAAGCAATAACCATTTTACTATACTTAGAAGTTTGTGGGTTGATAATTAAGGAATGGTACAATTGGTCACTCACCGCTGCTCCGTAATGACTGGATCTTGGCTGGGGTCGTAGGAATGGCTGGAAATGCTGGGACAACTCAGCTGGGGCCCTGTGTCTGGGGCCTCAGTTCTGTTTGTTGGCTGGGTTCCTTAATTATTCCCCACATGCCATTTGCTATGGCTGGAATGGTGTAACTGTAGAGATCCGAACATGAAACGGGCTAAGGAAAATGAGGAAAGCACAAGGATCCTGGAAAAAGGAAGGCCATCTCTGAACACAGCAGGAAATACCTAACAATGTTTTCCTCAAGTGTACAACACATGGCTTTGGTGATTTTTTTTTTTTTTTGATATTATACTTTAGGTTTTAGGGTACATGTGCACAATGTGCAGGTTTGTTACATATGTATCCATGTGCCATGTTGATTTCCTGCACCCATTAACTCGTCATTTAGCATTAGGTATATCTCCTAATGCTGTCCCTCCCCCTTGCCCCCAACCCCACAACAGTCCCCGGAGTGTGATGTTCCCCTTCTTGTGTCCATGAGTTCTCATTGTTCAATTCCCACCTATGAGTGAGAACATGCGGTGTTTGGTTTTTTGTCCTTGTGATAGTTTACTGAGAATGATGTTTTCCAGTTTCATCCATGTCCCTACAAAGGACGTGAACTCATCCTTTTTTATGGCTGCATAGTATTCCATGGTGTATATGTGCCACATTTTCTTAATCCAGTCTATCATTGGACATTTGGGTTGGTTCCAACTTTTTGCTATTGTGAATAGTGCCGCAATAAACATACGTGTGCATGTGTCTTTACAGCAGCATGATTTATAGTCCTTTGGGTATATACCCAGTAATGGGATGGCTGGGTCAAATGGGTATTTCTAGTTCTAGATCCCTGAGGCATCGCCACACTGACTTCCACAATGGTTGAACTAGTTTACAGTCCCACCAACAGTGTAAAAGTGTTCCTATTTCTCCACATCCTCTCCAGCACCTGTTGTTTCCTGACTTTTTAATGATGGCCATTCTAACTGGTGTGAGATGGTATCTCACTGTGGTTTTGATTTGCATTTCTCTGATGGCCAGTGATGATGAGCATTT